>NC_134354.1:46753208-46833208 GCF_048569485.1 Anomaloglossus baeobatrachus | reverse complement strand
ACGCACAGCTCCACAGATTGGTCAGCAGCAGCTGCTGACCATGTCGGATGGAAGAAAAGTGGGCCCATATAGGGCCCCCAGCATGCTCCCTTCTCACCCCACTCTTGTCGGCGGTGTTGTTAAGGTTGAGGTATCCATTGCGGGTACGGAGGCTGGAGCCCACATGCTGTTTTCCTTCCCCATCCCCCTCAGGGTTCTGGTGGAAGTGGGATCCTATCGGTCTTCAGGCACTGAGACCGTGCTTCATCCACAACTCCTGTGGAGCCTGCTGGATAGGAGCCGGGTATCGTTCAGGGACATGGCCCTGCTACTTGGAGGTACTCTGTGTCCCCGTGGGGACCGCGCACAGCAACACTCCAGCTTTGCTGGGTGTGCTAGTGCACCGGGGACCGCGGAGCTGACCGGGTTAATATGTGCCATTACACACTCAGCGTTGCTGAGTGTGTTTATGTATAGGGACTGCCGCATTGACCGCCGCTGCCTTGGAAATACTGCGGCGCGGCTGGGACTTGTAGTGCGCCGGGGACTTCCACGCCGGCCGCGCTTTTACGGCGGCCGCGTTTATTACTAGAGTCCCCGGCTTTTTGCGGCCTAGTTTCCTTTCCTCCCGCCCATAGCCCTGACAGGCAGGGGAAGGGCGGGGACGCTGCATAGAACGAGCAGCACTGAGGGCTGGAGCATGCTTTGCATACTGCACTCCCCCTCACTGTGCACAGTGCAGGCACCAGTTCCCGCTCTTTCTGGGTCACGCCCACGGCTCCCTCCTCTCCTCAGGACGCATTCCTGTCAGCTCCTCGGACGCTGCAGAGGGGGACAAAATCTGGGAGACCCAGGCAGGGACTCTGGTGGCCTCACAACCGCTTTAAGCGGGGTGGTAAGCAGCACCTGTGGTGCTAGCCCCATTGTGCAGTAGTGTAACATTATATGTTTATTTTACACTGTATAGTGCACAGTTGATTTCTGGCTATATACCCTATTGTGTTGCTCAGGGAAGATAATAGCATGGCGCCCACGAAAGGCAGGGGTGCCAAAACACAGGCTTATTATGTTGCCTGCGCCGCATGTACGACCCCGCTACCGGCAGGTTCCACTGACCCTCATTGTCTGCACTGTTCGGCCCCTGTGGCACTTGCTCAGCCAGAGCCTCTGCTAGGGGGGGCCCAGGGGGAGCCACCTGCTAACACTGTTCAGGTGACAGGGACGGAGTTTGCAAAACTCTCTGAGACTATGGCTAAGATACTAGAAGCCTTGCAGTCCAGGCCGGTATCTCAGCACAGGGACTCTGTTTGATTCTTTGTTCCCTGGCCCACCTCAGCTGGACCAACAATGTCCTCCCGGGTATCTCATGGAGCCCAAGCTGAGGGTTCTGACACAGACCCCAGACCGACTAAGCGAGCTCGCTTAGATTTTCCCTCGACATCATCATATTGTTCAGGGTCTCAGCGAGGGAATCGCTGGTCGATGACGTGGAAGTAGCTGATCAGGATTCTGATCCTGAGGCCGCTCTCAATCTTGATACTCCGGACGGGGACGCCATAGTGAACGACCTTATTGCGTCCATCAATCGTATGTTGGATATTTCTCCCTCAGCTCCTCCGGCGGAGGAGTCTGCTTCCCTGCAGGAGAAATTCCGTTTCAGGTTTCCAAGCGTACACAGAGTATGTTTCTGGACCACTCTGATTTCAGAGAGGCAGTCCAGAATCACCATGCTTGTCCAGATAAGCGTTTTTTCTAAGCGCCTTAAGGATACACGTTACCCTTTTTTCCAAAAAGCGCTTAACCAGTTTGCCAATTTCGGGCGGAACGATTGTTTTGGCGAGCGTTTAGATGAAATCATCAAACAATCCAAGGGAAAGGATACATCCTTACCCCAGCCCAAACCGAACATACCCCAACAGAGGAAGGGGCAGTCGAGGTTTCGGTCCTTTCGGGGCGCGGGCAGGTCCCAATTCTCCTCGTCCAAAAGGCCTCAGAAAGATCAAAGGAACTCTGATGCATGGCGGTCTAAGTCACGTCCTAAACAGACCACCGGAGGTGCCGCTACCAAAGCGGCTTCCTCATGACTTTCGGCATCCTCACTCCGCATCCTCGGTCGGTGGCAGGCTCTCCCGCTTTTGCGACACCTGGCTGCCACGGGTAAAAGACCGTTGGGTGAGAGACATTCTGTCTCACGGTTACAAGATAGAGTTTCACCTCTCGTCCCCCGACTCGATTCTTCAGGCATCCCGCCTCCCGAGCGAGCCGAGGCTCTTCTGCAGGCGCTGGGCATTCTGAAGGCAGAAGGAGTGGTGGTCCCTGTTCCTCTTCAGCAACAGGGCCACGGTTTTTACTCCAACTTGTTTGTGGTCCCAAAGAAGGACGGGTCTTTTCGACCTGTCCTGGACCTGAAACTTCTCAACAAACACGTAAAGACCAGGCGGTTCCGCATGGAATCCCTCCGCTCCGTCATCGCCTCAATGTTCCAGGGAGATTTCCTTGCATCGATCGATATCAAGGATGCTTATCTCCACGTACCGATTGCTCCAGAGCACCAGCGCTTCTTGCGCTTCGCCATAGGGAACGAACACCTGCAGTTCGTGGCACTGCCGTTCGGCCCTGGCAACAGCCCCACGGGTTTTCACCAAGGTTATGGCTACTGTAGTAGCGGTCCTCCACTCTCAGGGTCACTCGGTGATCCCGTACTTGGACGATCTGTTGATCAAGGCACCCTCTCAAGAGGCATGCCAACACAGCCTCGACGCTACCCTGAGACTCTCAGAGTTTCGGGTGGATCATCAATTTTCCAAAGTCAAATCTGACACCGGCCCAATCGGCTGACATACCTTGGCATGGAGTTTCATACCCTCTCAGCGATAGTGAAGCTTCCGCTGATCAAGCAGCGGTCACTACAGACAGGGGTACAATCTCTCCTTCAAGGTCGGTCACACACCTTGAGACGCCTCATGCACTTCCTGGGGAAGATGGTGGCAGCAATGGAGGCAGTTCCTTTCGCGCAGTTTCACCTGCGTCCTCTTCAATGGGACATCCTTCGCAAATGGGACAGGAAGCCGACGTCCCTCGACAGGAACGTCTCCCTCTCGCAGGCGACCAAAGCTTCCCTTCGGTGGTGGCTTCTTCCCACTTCATTATCGAAAGGGAAATCCTTCCCTACCCCCATCCTGGGAGGTGGTCACGACGGACGCGAGTCTGTCAGGGTGGGGAGCGTTTTTCTCCACCACAGGGCTCAGGGTACTGTGACCCAGCAAGAGTCCTCGCTTCAGATCAATGTTCTGGAAATACGGGCAGTGTATCTTGCCCTGAAAGCGTTCCAGCAGTGGCTGGAAGGCAAGCAGATCAGAATTCAGTCAGACAATTCCACAGCGGTGGCATACATCAACCACCAAGGCGGCACACGCAGTCGGCAAGCCTTCCAGGAAGTCCGGCGGATTCTACTGTGGGTGGAAGCCACGGCCTCCACCATCTCCGCAGTTCACATTCCAGGCGTGGAAAACTGGGAAGCAGATTATCTCAGTCGCCAGGGCATGGACGCAGGGGAATGGTCCCTTCACCCGGACGTGTTTCAGGAGATCTGTTGCCGCTGGGGGGTGCCGGACGTCGATCTCATGGCGTCCCGGCACAACAACAAGGTACCAGCGTTCATGGCACGGTCTCAAGATCCCAGAGCTCTGGCGGCAGACGCCTTAGTTCAGGATTGGTCGCAGTTTCAGCTCCCTTATGTGTTTCCTCCGCTGGCACTGTTGCCAAGAGTGTTACGCAAGATCAGGGCCGACTGCAGCCGCGTCATCCTCGTCGCTCCAGACTGGCCGAGGCGGTCGTGGTACCCGGATCTGTGGCATCTCACGGTCGGCCAACCGTGGGCACTACCAGACCGACCAGACTTGCTATCTCAAGGGCCGTTTTTCCATCTAAATTCTGCGGCCCTCAACCTGACTGTGTGGCCATTGAGTCCTGGATCCTAGCGTCTTCAGGGTTATCTCAAGACGTCATTGCCACTATGAGACAGGCTAGGAAACCAACGTCCGCCAAGATCTACCACAGGACGTGGAAAATTTTCCTGTCGTGGTGCTCTGCTCAGGGTATTTCTCCCTGGCCTTTTGCTTTGCCCACTTTTCTGTCCTTCCTTCAATCTGGACTGGAAAAGGGTTTGTCGCTCAGCTCCCTTAAGGGACAAGTCTCGGCGCTCTCTGTGTTTTTCCAGAAGCGCCTAGCCAGACTTCCACAGGTACGCACGTTCCTGCAGGGGGTTTGTCACATCGTCCCTCTTTACAAGCGGCCGTTAGAACCCTGGGATCTGAACAGGGTGCTGACGGTTCTTCAGAAACCACCATTCGAGCCAATGAGGGATATTTCTCTCCTCACGCCTTTCGCAGAAAGTGGTTTTTCTAGTAGCAGTCACTTCACTTCGGAGAGTGTCTGAGCTAGCAGCGCTGTCATGCAAAGCCCCTTTCCTGGTGTTTCACCAGGACAAGGTGGTTCTGCGTCCGGTTCCGGAATTTCTCCCTAAGGTGGTATCCCCCTTTCATCTCAATCAGGATATCTCCTTACCTTCTTTTTGTCCTCATCCAGTTCACCAATGTGAAAAGGATTTGCACTTGTTGGATCTGGTGAGAGCACTCAGACTCTACATTTCTCGTACGGCGCCCCTGCGCCGCTCGGATGCACTCTTTGTCCTTGTCGCTGGCCAGCGTAAAGGGTCACAGGCTTCCAAATCAACCCTGGCTCGGTGGATCAAGGAGCCAATTATCGAAGCTTACCGTTCGGCTGGGCTTCCGGTTCCCTCAGGGCTGAAGGCCCATTCTACCAGAGCCGTGGGCGCGTCCTGGGCTTTGAGGCACCAGGCTACGGCTCAGCAGGTGTGTCAGGCGGCTACCTGGTCGAGCCTGCACACTTTCACGAAGCACTATCAGGTGCATACCTATGCTTCGGCGGATGCCAGCCTAGGTAGACGAGTCCTTCAGGCGGCGGTTGCCCACCTGTAGGAAGAGGCCGTTTTACGGCTCTTTTACGAGGTATTATTTTACCCACCCAGGGACTGCTTTTGGACATCCCAATTGTCTGGGTCTCCCAATAGAGCGACAAAGAAGGGAATTTTGTTTACCGTAAATTCCTTTTCTTCTAGCTCTAATTGGGAGACCCAGCACCCGCCCCTGTTTTTTTGTGTACACATGTTGTTCATGTTGAATGGTTTCAGTTCTCCGATATTCCTTCGGATTGAAGTTACTTTAAACCAGTTTATAATTCTTTTTCCTCCTTCTTGCTTTTGCACCAAAACTGAGGAGCCCGTGGGAGCACGGGGGTGTATAGGCAGAAGGGGAGGGGCTTAACACTTTTGAGTGTAATACTTTGTGCGGCCTCCGGAGGCATAGCCTATACACCCAATTGTCTGGGTCTCCCAATTGGAGCTAGAAGAAAAGGAATTTACGGTAAGTAAACAAAATTCCCTTCTTTTCCTTGACTTTACACATCTGGGCATGAGCAGTTGTGTAAAGACGGATGCGTTAACTGAATCCGTCAAATGGCGCATTCTAACGGAATCCGCCACCATAGGCGTCCATTATAAAAACAACGGACGCCAAACTGATTCCTGCAGGTTGCGTTTTTTTGACACTCCGCCAAGCGCAGAAAAACGCTGCATGCAGCGTTCCATCCGCCCGACGCAGCGTCAAAATAACGACGCTGCGTCGTCCAGCGGATGCAACGCAGACACTTGCGTTACAGTGCGTCGTCCATATAAGTCTATGGAGAATAGCGCAGTGTGTTAACGGACTGCACTATTCTCCATAGTGACGGAATGCGCTGAACGCAAGTGTGAAAGTAGCCTTATGGTGACAGAATCCTGCGGAGTGCGGTTTTTGTGGGGGGGGGGGGGGGGGGGGTTTTGCCGCTACAAAAAAACATTACATGCAGCGTTGCTCCCGCCTGATGGTCAGTCAGTAAGCGACTGATCCGTCACGCGGCGGATGCAGCATGGGCACAGCAGTTCTAAAATGCCATAGAAATGGCTGGGTACTCGCTGTACTGTGGATTTTTGAACAATTCTTGGAATTTCTGCCAAAAAAAATCGCTGCAAACTCCGCGACTTTTCCACAGCGTGGGCCCATGGCCTAACTGGTGGCACTAAATAACCACTGATGGGAGGTTTAGTTGTAGCCTGTGCACACAGGCAGGCTGCACTAAATACCGTATATACTAGAGTATAAGCCGGAATTTTCAGCCTTTTTTTTTTCTAAGTTTGCTGAAAAAGCCCTCTCCCCTCCCCCCCCCCCCCCCTTCCCAAATCCCTCCTCGACTTTGTCAATGGTCCCACAAAAACTTATTCTCACATGTCCTTATTCTCGCCTGTCCTCCGTTCTCGCAGTGCCCTGTTACCTGCTTCTTGAGGACTGCAGGCACAATGGATCCCTCGGTGATCATGGCTGGTGCAGGGACCGCCGCTGCTGTCTTCAGCGCTTTACTTCAGTTGAATGCTTTGCGGCACTGTAGTAAATCACTTGGTGCACATAAGCTGCCATAGTTCTTGGCCGTTCAATTGCTGCTCACACAGGACGATGCCGCCGCTAATAAACATTTGTGCCATACCAAAAAATAATTTCATCCAATGAGTGAGCCTTTTCTGGTGATCTGCAGGCTGCTTACTTTGAAGAGATATGAATTAAACAATAGTTATATATATATATATATTTTTTTTTTTTATTTCTGTAGGAGGCTCACCACTTCCTCCAACATTACAATCAGATGATCATGACGAGGAACTAAGCGCTGGCCCCAATGTATCTGTACCTCAGTTACCGAGCTCGGATGCTTTTGCTGCTGTAGCTCAGTTGTTTCAAAGCAGCCAAGGGCAGCAGGTATGTCAACCCATCCATTAAGCGTGCAAGTTACTTTTCATGGTTTCTTAGAAATGTTTTAGTAGGCTAACAAAAATATATACAAATTGATCTGATCTTTTATTAATAATAAAATTATTATATTATAAAGGAAACCACTAAAGGGTTGCATAGGATCAATAATGCAGGAACAGAAGATGTATTTACAGTATAAATTTATTCCTTAGCACCTAGATTATAGATTATATGCATACCTCAGCATTACAGAAACTTACTATCAAAACAAGTGGGGGTAAAACTTAAAAAATACAGTTGGCATTCTCTATATGATGAGGAAGCCCTTGTTTACCAGATACTAAACAGTAAACATAAGTAACGCTAGTAAAACAATCAGAAATCCAGGACACCCTCTGAAAAAGCAAAGCTAAACATGCATATTCCCAGTAGCGGTGACCTTACTATTGGAGGCACTTTGATACATTTATCACTGTTCATTTTCCTGTCCATTGCACTGAGTACTTTAATTTCTCCACACATACATTTCCCTATTGTGGCCACAGAGTTCTATTTTAACCTCTTTGGTTCACAGGACTTTTTTTTTTAAAAAAAATGCATCAGTCTTGTTTTAGATGTTCTTTTTGCATATTTTTGACGCTGAATTTTATGGGGAAGATGCAGGACAGGTTTTCTTCTGATGACTCTTCCATAAAGGTCATATTTGTGCAGGAGTCTCTAAACAGTAAAAAAAATGTACCGCAACTTCAGAGTTTGTTAAATCTTCCTGAAGGTCTTTTGCAGTCACGCAGAGGTTCTGATTTGCCTCTCTAGCAATCTTGGTCTTCCAGACCTTATCTTGACATCCACTGTCCCTGGTAACTGCCTTTTCTTAATTACATTTGGAACTAAGGAAAGGGCAACTTGAAAATGCTTTGCTATCTTCTTATAGCCTTCTCCTGCTTTGTGGTCCTCCACCATGTTCATTTTCAGAGTGCTAGGCAGCTGCTTAGAAGAATACATGGCTGCTGCTTTTTGGTACGAGGATGGGGTGTTTTTTTGTTTTTTTTTTTTTATTTATAAAGCTGTGAAATTTGCTTCATCTGGCCTTTCCTAATGATGATGGTAAACAAGTCATAACCCTAACAGGCTAGTTAACTTCAGACATTATCTGAGCACAAAAATCTCCAGGGGTGCCCAAACTTTGGCATAAACCGATTTTTCTTTTTTTAATTTTTAAAATGTAAAAGATAAAAAATATATTTATATATTTTTTTTGCCTAAAATATAAAGGAAATGTGTCATCTTTAACTCTATGCCTTTTAGAGATCATTTCATTTATGAACTTGCTTAACTGTTCACAATAACAGTAATTTTGACCAGGGGTGCACAAACATTTACATGTCTCTGTACTATGTCCTTTACATTGAGGCGCCTATTGTTATATTTTATTTGTACTATATTGTTTTTGGGGTTTTTTCCCCCCCAATAAATTTGTATTTGTGACTACCTAATGGTGCTCTTCTCTGAGATTTTACCCTCATCTGTGTTCCTTTTTCATACATAGTCTAAAGTTTCTGCTGTTGAAAAACGTCTAATGGCAAAGCTGTGAAGAATTGACAAAATTCTAGCTTATAATATTGATACCTTTTTTGCTATGAACCAAGACCTACTAGTGCAGGACTAATGTATTAATGATCCATCCAAGGATGGGTCCTACATATAAGATTGTTGGGGCAGGCACCTTACACCCCACTGATCAGCTATTATCTTTCCGACGACTGAAAGCTGTATACTATAACGTGGCTGTTGAATTCTGTTCCGTGGCCTCACCCGGGTTCTGCAGATCAGTTTTTATTCAAGTGAATATTACATGTACACAACCCCTTTTATCTCTTCAGATTGTTGGTTTTGCTATTTTAGAATCGTCTGCGTTTTTTTTTTCATTTTTTTTATATTGATGTGCATGTATTCCTAAAGCTTCAGCAGATTCTACAGACGTTTCAGCAACCTCCGAAACCTCAGTCTCCAGTTCTTGACGAAAATGCTTACGCTCAAGTACACGCGATGGCTTCTCAGATGCATCCATCATCACATCAGAGTGATCGGAAAACTGCTTTCGAAAAGGTGAGGCTTCTTTGGACTATCTGTACATCAGATCTGGCATCCGCACTTGTAATCAGTGTGTTTATGCTCAATATATTTTTTATTAAGAGAATTAAACAGAATCGTTAAAGGGAACCTGTCACCACTTTTTTGGCGTATAAGCTTCGGCCCACCACCACCGGGCTCTTTTATATACAGCATTCTAACATGCTGTATATAAGAGCCCAGGCCGCTGTGAGAACATAAAAATCACTTTATAATACTTGCCTAACGGTCGCGCTGTTGGCCATATGGGTGTCTCCGTTGTCCGGTGACGGCGCCGCCTCTTTCGACAATCTTCATCTTTCTAAAGCCTGGGTGCATGATGCGGCTACATCATACACACTCGCCGGTCCTGCGCAGGCGCACTACAATACTTGGATCTGCCCTGCTCAGGACCTGAATGCAGGCGAGTGTGGATGACGTCGGACGCGTCATCCACCGCAGCTAGAGAAGGAGGACGAAGATGGCCGAACAAGGCGGCGCCGGCACCGGAGAACGGAGACGCCCATGTGGCCAACCGTTAGGAAAGTATTAAGTGTTTTTTATGTTGTCACAGCGGCATGGGCTCTTATGTACAGCATGTTGGAATACTGTATATAAGAGACCGGTGGTGGTGGCCGCAGCTTATGCCAAAAAAGTGGCGACAGGTTCCCTTTAACATAAAATGTAAGCAATGTCATTTGTACAGTATTGAATCCAATTATTACCAAAGGTCAGAACATCTTATAAACCTATCAACTGGAACATGTTATTGAATGACCCCTCAATTACTTCGAGGCACGTACTGAAAGATTTATGTCAACACTAGAGTTGAGCGGATCGGTCATAATCCGGGTCCGTCTGATCCGGATCGGGTTGCTGCCGAAGTCCGGATCCGATCAGCAATCCGCGGCCATGTAAATCAATGGGGATCTGGATCGGGGGTGGTGGGGGGGGTTTGGGGAGAAAGAGAGAGAGAAAGATATCATGCACCCCGAATCCCGGGTACTGGTCGGACTCGGATCGGGCGCTCAAACCGAGCGGATCCGGGTCCGCTCAACACTAGTCAACACTCATGTTGCCAATACCAATAAAGGGGTTCTCTATAGCTAGTGACATAGAAGTATAAACGAAGACTTTGAAATGCCCTGTAGAACCAGGTTCCAAGTTCGGTCTAATAGATTAATAATGTATTTATTCTTTCCTTTGGGAACCTAAAAATGGAAGGAAAACTAGCATTGAGTATGTAGAGAAGAGACATGTAAGAAACCAAGAGAAAGATGAACAAAACAAGAAAAAAGAGGGAGGGGAGATCAAAAAAGATAGGTGCCAGAAACAGCGTTTGAGGGAAAATGGGAAGGGGCGTATGGGAGGGGAAGGGCGAGGTTAGGGGGTCCTCCAAAATTTACCAATCAAGCAGTGCTTTAATCCGTCTTGTATCGTATATCTCCAACCATAATCGGTGTGTTTAAACAAAGTTTTTCTTCTATAGTTACTTGAGAGGTTTGATTACGATGATGAGCCTGAAGCAGCCGATGAGTCAAAGAAAGAGGCAACCAGCCCCTCTGCGTCACCCCCTCAGCCACCTTTGTAAGTAGAGAAGCACTAACCGTACCCAAATTGTGTAAACGACCCCTTAAAAGAGAAATGAGTGTTAGGCTCTGTGCCCACGTGTGCATATTGCACCCAGCGTAACTGCATGCGTTCTGCGTCCCCAGCACAATCTGAAGATTGTGCATTATCCATGTGCACGTTGTGTTTTAGAACGCAGCGATTTGCATGCTGCCAAATCGCTGCGTTCTAAAAAGCAACAGGTCACTTATACCGTGTGCTTTGTATGCAGGTCCCGCTCTGACTATGGGAGAGGCTGCATCCAGAGCGCATGAAATCGGCTTTTCAGTACGCAGTGTTTCTGCAGCGATTTGAAGCGCACGTGTGCTGTTCAAATCACTGCAGAAATTTCTGCAGGGACAGAACGCAACGTGGGCACATAGCCGAAATGGCTTTTAAAACTGTATGAAATGTGTTCCCTGTGTTATATCGGTTGGGTATGGCGCTGCAGTGTCTCCAGGGTATGAGCTCTTGAATGTTGTCACATGACTACATTTAGGGGCCTTTGTACTTCATGCATGTGCTCTGATAGCACCAATACACACAACTTTTGTACATGCAAAAGGTATAACTTTTTTAATATTTTTTAGTTTTGCTGATGTACTTTCTATTCTGTCATTGCATTTCAGCCCATTCCCTGGAGAGGCCATGCAGCCGCCTCCATCATTTGTACCAATTCCGGGCCAAATGCCAAACATGGATCAGTTTCAGGCAGTTCAATCTCGGATGATGGGAATGCCACAGGAATCTCTACATAGTCAGGTATGTCTTATAACCTTATAAGGTTGTGTTCACACAGGACTATTCCGTTACAGATTTTTCCATCTACATTTTCTGGCTGAGGAATAGGCATATTACCATAGTTCACAAAGGGCGTTTTTGCACAGTTTTTAGCATGTTTTTTTTGCCTTGGTTTTGTGCAAATCCATGCTAATAAAACACTGCCTTCACAGTCCCAGCAATGCTTATCAGCTTACAGAAATCTCATGCGCACACACAAAACACCTGCCGTGTTTTCCTGATGGTTTTGTGAGCTGCCCTGGTTTTTGCTGCATTATGAAAAGAATGAAACATTGTCCATTCTTTTCAGCGGTTTTTCACCCTAGTGATGGGTGGACTCGCAGATACCTTGGATCGGCTGGTCTAACTGAGTTAATAAAAATTCCGGTTCCTGCCCAAAATTAATCAACTATCTGGCCAGTTTCCGTATGAGTCTATGGGGACCAGAATCCGGCATTTAAAATCAGTAGATGGATAGGATAGGGGGATTTAAGCATGCACGCTATGCTTACCGAATCACCGATGCAGCTGTACGCTCTTGCGGCCACTCATACATTCATAGCATATTCACTGATTTCCCCACCCACTAGCATCTCTGATTGGTTGCAGTCAAACGCACCCCCCAGCCTCTGTGACAGCGTCTGACTACCTTCAATCACAGACCTGGTCTATGGGTCTATCATACAGTAAAAATAAAAAAAGTGGCATAGGTTCCTGCCATATTATGATGCACAGTTAAAGCATACGGCTACAGGCTGCAGCCGCCAGCTGTGCACTTATCTTGTCTGTGTATCAAACTGAGGGACCCCATGCGGTGTTTTTTTTTTTTTTTTTTTTTTTTAATTAATTTTAAAAAAGTGTGCGGTCCCCCTCAATTTTGATACCCAGCCAAGTTAAAGCCCAGCAGCTGGGGGCTGGTATTTTCAGGCTGGGGAGAGCCATGTTTGTTGGGTGCCCCCTCCCCCCCAGCCTAAAAATAGCAGCCGCCCAAGATACTTGGTCAGACGCTGTCACACAGATTGGGGGCGTGTCTGACTGACCCTGGAAGTAGGAGGTGCCGCAGGAGCAGGTACTGCCGCATCGGAGACTGGTAAGTATAGTGCACTTGCTTTATTTTTACTTTTATTTTTTATTATTACCAGAGTGCTGCATCCAGATCAATTCTAGCCCGGGTCCGACACTCGGGTACTTTTGAACCCCCGTAGTTCTGTACTTGGTCCGGCCAGACTGGAAGTGCAAAAATCCACAGAAAAAAAAAAAATGCTGTAAAAAGTCATAAAAATCGCAATAAAAGCCCAGCCAAAAAAACGCAGAATACCCTCAGGAGACCTCTGCCATAAGATCAGGTTTTGGCCAGGGAATAAATCAACAAAAACGCCCTGTGTGAACCTAGCCTTAAAGTACTGTGTAGTCGAAATTTAATGGGGTATTCCAAGATGTTTTTTGCTTAGTTCAGAGAAATGCAAATCTCCTTAGTTTCCTCACTTCTGGATTTCTAGTGGGGGGGGGGGGGCTCTCCTTGAGTGACAGTTCTGGTGATCAGCAGAGCTGTAGTATTGGGCTACAGTATACAGTGGTACCTTGCTTAACGAGAACAATCCGTTCTGGGACTGTGCTTGTTAACCAAGTTACTCGTTCAGCAAAGCAAGATTTCCCATAGGAAATCATTACAATGCAGACAATTCCTTCCACAACTAGTTAAATGTCCCATCCTTGTCCCCTATTGTGCCATTATGCACAAACACGCATGCACACATTATATGCTTACCTTATCTTCCATTCCATCGCCGGTCTCCTGGGACCTGCTGTTCTCCGGTGCGGGCCGTGTATCGGGTTGCCAGAGCGCTGACGTCCAAGGCAAAGCCGCTTGCCTCTGATTGGCCAGCGTGCTGCCTTTGAGTAGCGATGACAGGAAGTTCCTGCTTCGTTGCTATGGATGCCGATGCACAACCTGGAGTGGAGTGGCGAACTACAGGACCCAGGAGGCCGGCAATGAAACGGAAGGTACACATATTATATGCTCACCTTACCTTCCGTTACACCACAGGCCTCATGGTAGTTTGTAGTTCGCCGCGAGGACGTCGCAATGTACTCGGGAACTACAAGAACCATGAGACCGGCGGTGGAACGGAAGGTAAGGTGAGCATAATACTGTGTGTGTGTTTATGTTTTGTGTGTGTGTGTTTTGTGTGTGTTTTGTGTGTGTTTTGTGTGTGTGTGTTTTGTGTGTGTGTGTTTTGTGTGTGTGTGTGTTTTGTGTGTGTGTGTGTTTTGTGTGTGTGTGTGTTTTGTGTGTGTGTGTGTTTTGTGTGTGTGTGTGTTTTGCGTGTGTGTGTGTGTGTGTGTGTGTGTGTGTGTGTGGACTGCAAGTGCGGGTCAGAGCGCGGTGGATGGACGGAACCGGAAGTGTGTGCGGTGAGGATTTTGCTCGCACAGCAAAGCTTTCTCGTAAACCGGGTTACAAATTTACAGAAAGCTTTGCTTATTAAGCGAAATTCTCGTTAAGCGAGGTTCCACTGTATATTCCCACACGAGTTCTGTTATAACACATTACTCAGCTTTCAGTGGTTTGTTCTGCATATCCTGGCAGAAAAAATAATCAGTTTTAGCCTCATAGCCTTATAAGCACACAGGTATGACAGTGAGGGGTGATATTGGGAGACCTTGGAAAACTGCTGGGGATTTTTAACTGCATCTCTTGAGATCAGGAGTGAGGTGAGCGAGGAGCTAACTACTGTATAGAAATCAGTGAACTAGGTAGAGCTTACTGGCATATTAAGAGTTAAACAATCTCCTGGAATGTAACTACTGTGCACTCTTGGCCGAGCGCCATGGAAACCAGCTGTGCAGTATAACACATGCAATGTCTCATTGGAAGAGAAGAATGACAGCAGATAGAAAAAATAAAAAGTCAATTGCAAACTTGCTTATTTTCATGTTGTCTGACTAAAGCAATTTTAACAAATTGAGGACACCCTTTTAAGATGCAGATATGCTAGATATTTCACCCTTTAAAGGGAACCTGTCATCAGATTTTTTTTTTTCCCTATTAAACTAAAAGAATCCCCTTCTGCTGCTCCTGTGCTGCGTTCTATGAAGGTGCACCTTGGCCCTGACTCCCCTTCCAGACCCGAAAAATTACTTTATAAAACTTGGCCCCTAGGTATACTAATCCCCTGTGTTGGCCAGTTGGGCGGGCTCACTTTCTGATCCTTTCCCTTTTCCTGTCGATGATCATCGTCCTCCTGTCTGCTCGCACAGGCGCAGTTCGCTCTGCCATATTGCGGGCAGAGCAGAAAAGAGCTGCCCTCGCTCGCGCCGGTGAGCTGAAGGCGCAGGCGCAAGATTATGGGCGGGTACGAGCAGGTGCTGGTGAGGTCATGCACAGAGCCGACCTTACCAGTGCCATGCTCTTACCCGCCCAGCTGTTTTTCTGCTCTGCCCGCGATATGGCAGAGCAAACTGCGCCTGCACAAGCAGACCTAACTGCACAGGCGCGAGATTTGAAAATGCGATGAGGAGGATGACTGAGGGCGTCATCCTGTCAATCAAGGAAGGAGGACGGCGATCAGCGGCAGGAGGGGGAGAAAGGAGCAGAAAATGAGCCCGCCCATCTGGCCAAGACAGGTAATTAGTATACTTAACTGCCAAGTTTTATAAAGTTATTTTTTGGGGTCTGGAAGGGGAGTCAGGGCCAAAGTGCACCTACGAAGAATGCAGCCCAGGAGCTGCAGAAGGGGAGACTTTTAGTTTAATAGGGAAAAATCTGGTGACCGGTTCCCTTTAATGTGTGGGGTAAAACTGCAGCAAATCCTCTCATAACAGGATGATTTTTGTGTGAATCTGCGTAAATATCTCCCAGTGGAAAATGTCCTTTTTATTTTACTGTCCTAAGTGCAAATTTTATTTTTGATCATGTTTTCCCCCCCCCCTTTATTCAGGCTCCAGGTCCACCAACTGGGCAAATGCTTGGTTTTGGAATGATGCCAGCTCAGGCTTACCCTACTATGGTTCCTCCGGTTTCTCAGCAGTCTCCTCAATCATTTATACCAGCTTTTCCAGCCCAGAATGATGTACAGATGATGACAGATACTCTGCCGGTAAATCTGATCACTTTTTTCTTTTTTTTTTTTTTTTTTCTTTTTCCCCCTGGTATTTCAATGCAGTTAATAAAGTTTGTTCACTACATTAATGCCAAAATGCCTAGAACAAAAATAAACAAAACATCCTGCCCGATGCGATGTTGATGTTCTCCATCGGAGTTTCACTTCACATTGGCTACTGTGGTCACATGACCTAATCAGCACCTCTGATTGGCTGTAGCTCTTAGGTGACATGTCCTATGATCCATCAATAGAGGTGCAGTGTCGGTCCAGGAGGTACACGTTTTATTTATTTTATTTTTTTTTATTTTTTGTTTTATGAAGTCAATGGGTGGAAAGGCTAAAAAAAAATCCACCAACAATTGACATGCTGCAGTTTTTACTGCACTAAATCTACAAGTAAAAAATAAGCAACGTGTGTACAGCCCTTCAGGATTCTCATTGACTTTGGTGGCATGAAGAGAGACCTGCAGATTAGAGCCACAAACTGCACCAAGAAACGCATCAAAAACGTTCTATCCGGCCTAACATTGAAACGCTGCTGCATTTCAGTAAAACTTGCCTACCTAAAATGACAAGGCTAGTGTTTGATTTGTGTTGTCTGTAGTTTTGGCAGCATAAATCAGCTGTCGCCGTCCTCCATTGATGACTCCTGCGTCATCCACATACCCGAGCTAAATCTTGCACCTGTATAGAGACTTTGCCGACTCACTTCGCGTTGCCCTACTGCGGGAAATGCCGAATACATAAATGCTCATGCGTGAACCAGCAAAGTCTTTTCACTGGCGTAATATTTTGCCTGGTGATGTGGATGACTTCTCCTGCATCATCCACATACCTAGGTTAAATCTCACATCTGCACAGACACTTCGCCGTTTCGAGCATGCACACCTATGTATTCAGCACTGCCTGCAGCAGGGCAGAGCGAAGTGCGTCTGTGCGAGCTGTGGATGGTGCAGGTAGCATCATCCACATCAATCAGCAGAGGACAGCGATCAGCTAGAGAGGAGTGATAGGAGCCGCAACCAAGGACACCCATTGGACCGGACCCAAGGATTACAATATACGTGGGAGATTTATAAAAGGTAATTGTGGGGTGTACAGGGCGAGTCAGGGGGTAGCATGCATTTGTTTATAATGCAGCATATTCACTAGTTAACATGATAGTTTCAGTTTATAACTCAAACTGGTGACCGGCTCCGTTTATCAAAAGTGCATATTCACAGCATGTTTCTTTGTCGCTCCATTGGGAGACCCAGACAATTGGGTGTATAGCTTCTGCCTCCAGAGGCCACACAAAGTATTACACTCAAAAGTGTAACCCCTCCCCTCTGCCTATACACCCTCCCGTGCCTCACGGGCTCCTCAGTTTTATGCTTTGTGTGGAAGGAGGCACACATCCACTCACACATCTCCATTTTAGTCAGCAGCAGCTGCTGATTGTATCGGTTGGAAGAAAAGAGGGCCCCCACGGGGCCCCCGGCATGCTCCCTTCTCACCCCACTAAGTCGGCGGTGCTGTTAAGGTTGAGGTACCCATTGCGGGTACGACGGCCGGAGCCTCATGCCGTGTTTCCTTCTCCATCCCTGAGGGCTCTGGTAGAAGTGGGATCCGAAGCGGTCATCCAGGTTCTGGGACCGTGCTCCCTCCGCAGCCCCTGAGGGAATCTGCTGGACAGGAGCTTATCTATCCTCAGGGACAGGGCCCTGCATCCACGAGGTACTCTGTGTCCCTATGGGGACGGTGTATGGAGCGCCTGGTTTCCAGACGCCGCATCTGACTGCTGAATAGTGAAGACCGGGGACTACCGCGCCGACCGCTCCTGCTTGTCGGCCGCGGTATTAAATTTAGTCCCCGGCTTCATCGCGGCCTAGTGGAAAAACTCCCGCCCCCAGGCCTGTCTATCAGAGATAGGGGCGGGATAGCCGACCTGACGTCGGATGTGAGGGCCGGGGCATCCTGTATGCTCCCTCCCCCCTCACTGATCACTGTGGGGACCCCAGATTCCCGCACTTTTCATAACGCCGCCCATGGCTTCACTCCTCCCCTGAGAGCTCCGGCAGCCATCTTTAGGACATTCTGCCGGTGGAGAATCACAGAGAACAGCTCTGCAGCTCTGGGAGACCAAGGCAGGGAATCTGGAGCACACACACCCCGCTTTTTAGCGGTCGGTAAGCCGCACCGGTCACTCGGTGTTGGTCCCCTTGGGTGCCGGTATAGATACGTATATATATACCGTATTTTTCGGACCATAAGACGCACTTTTTTTTCCCCCAAATGTTGGGGGAAAGTGGGGGGTGCGTCTTATGGTCTGAATGTGGCTGCGGGGAATGTGGGTGCTGCAGTGGAGCGGGTCATCGGGGGCACGAGCAGGCTGTAGCAGCCTGCCGTGACCACGTGGACCCGCTCATTTAATATGCACGCCCATCCCCCGCCCATCATCCCTCAGCGCTGAAGCCGGCGCTGACAGGTGGGCGGGATGATGGGCGGGGGATAAACAGCCGGCTCGCATGATCACCCCTGGCAACTACGGCCTGGAGTGATCATGTGCGGCTGTATTCACTGCACCCCGTGCATCATCATCAGCGCGGGGAGCAGTGAATCAGTGTACAGTACTCACCGTTCCCCTGCAGCATCGCTCGTCCTCCCGTCTGTGTCAGCGGCAGCGCCGCTGATTGGAGCCGTCCCCATTGCCCTGCTGGATGGCGATCATCTCCTGTGTTTGTGCCGGCGGCTGAGTGGCGCTAGCGGCGCGCACAGCGATGACGTCAACGCTGTGCGCACGTGTCCACACGCAGCCTCCGGGACACTGGCACAGACACAGGAGATGATCGCGATGCAGCAGGGTAATGGGGACGGCTCCAATCAGCGCTGCCGCTGACACAGACTGGAGGACGAGCGATGGTGCAGGGAGCGAGGTAAAGTGAGGTGAGTATGAACGTTTATTTTTTTTTATGTGCCACAGGATGCGGCCATACACCAGGATGGGGGCATATTATGAGCCGGATGGGGGCATATTATGAGCCGGATGGGGGCATATTATGAGCCGGATGGGGGCATATTATGAGCCGGATGGGGGCATATTATGAGCCGGATGGGGGCATATTATGAGCCGGATGGGGGCATATTATGAGCCGGATGGGGGCATATTATGAGCCGGATGGGGGCATATTATGAGCCGGATGGGGGCATATTATGAGCCAGATGGGGGCATATGCCATGATGGGTTATATAGCAGGATGCGGCCACATGCCAGTATATAGCAGGATGCGGCCATATGGCAGGATTACGGTATATAGCAGGATGAGGGACATATACTGTTTATACCAGGCAGGGAGGATCATTACCAGGATGCGGCACCTTAGTAGAGAATTTGGGGACATTACCCCCATAAAAGTGTCAGCAGCAGATCCTCGCCCCATAACAGTGTGTCATGACCACATTTTTTGCTTAAAATTTTATTTTCCTATTTTCCTCCTCTAAAACCAGGGTGCGTCTTATAGTCCGGTGCGTCTTACAGTCCGAAAAATACGGTACTTATTTCTGTTCGGCCGGGGTATACCCTTTTTTCTATATACCCTCAGTGATCACGCTCCTGGGACACAACAGCATGTCGACCACAAGGAGCAAGGGCACTAAAGCACAGGGTTTTTTTGCCACATGTACCTCTTGTAGGGCCATGTTACCTGCGGGTTCCACCTACCCTCACTGTGAGCAATGCTCGACCCCTGTTACGCTTGCTCAGCCGGAGCCTCGGTCACTAGTGGGCCCCTCGGCTCAGGCAGACCCCCCTGCTTCCACTGTCCAGGTGGCAGCGACAGAGTTTGCAGTTTTTGCTGAAAAGCTCTGAGTCACTCTCACAATCCATGGCTCAGTCTATGGACAAATGGTCTGCCAAGTTGCTGGAAGCCCTGCAGTCCAGACCGGTCCTTACACAGGCCCCGGACCCTGTTAGATCGGCGCCTCCAGGTCCCTCTCGGTCCACCCCGGCCGGGGTGGGCCCTAGGTCTCACGTGGAGGACTCCTCCACGGACCACAGTCCCAGACCAGCTAAGCGGGCTCGCTTGGAATCTTCCCCGACTTCTTCACGCTGCTCGGGTTCCCAGCTTGAGGACTCTCTGGAGGACGAGGCGGAGGTTGCAGCTCAGGGCTCGGACCCTGATGTTGCTCTCAATCTTGATACACCTGAAGGGGACGCCTTAGTAAATGATCTTATCTCGTCCATCAATCAGGTGTTGGATCTATCTCCCCCGCCTCCACCTATAGAGGAGTCGGCCTCTCAGCAGGAGAAACACCAGTTTCGGTTTCCCAAACGTACACGGAGTGCATTTTTTGATCACTGTAACTTCAGGGATGCCGTCCAGAAGCCCAGAGCGGTTCCGGGCAAGCGCTTTACTAAGCGCCTTACTGACACACGTTACCCCTTCCCCGCTGACGTAGTTAAGGGTTGGGCTCAATGTCCTAAGGTGGATCCCCCAGTCTCCAGATTGGCGGCTAGATCTGTGGTTTCGGTTGCAGATGGCTCATCACTTAAAGATGCCACTGACAGGCAGATAGAACTCCTGGTGAAATCCATCTATGAGGCCACGGGGGCGTCTTTTGCCCCGGCTTTGGCAGCCGTGTGGGCACTCCAAGCGATCTCAGCTTGTCTGGCTGAGATTAATGCGGTCACACGTATGTCTGTCCCGCAGGTTTCATCTTTAACCTCTCAGGCGTCGGCGTTTTCTTCCTACGCCATGAACGCAGTCCTAGACTCTGCTAGCCGTACAGTGGTGGCATCCGCTAATTCTGTTGCAGTCCGCAGGGCCATGTGGCTGCGCGAATGGAAGGCAGACTCTGCTTCCAAGAGGTTCTTAACCGGTTTGCCGTTTTCTGGCGAGAGATTGTTTGGCGAACGATTGGATGAGATTATTAAGGAATCCAAGGGAAAGGACTCCTCCTTACCCCAGTCCAAACCTAAGAGACCTCAGCAACGAAAAATACAATCGAGGTTTCGGTCCTTTCGTCCCTCCGCCAAGCCACAGTCCTCTTCGTCCAATAGACAGGACAAGGGCCAGAGGAACTCCTATGCGTGGCGGTCTAAGTCACGCCCCCAAAAGGCAGCCGGAGGCACCGCCTCCAAGGCGGCCTCCTCATGACTCACGGCATCCCCGAACCGCATCCTCGGTCGGTGGCAGGCTCTCCCGCTTTCGCGACGCCTGGTGGCCACATGTTCAAGACCGATGGGTGAGAGACATCCTGTCTCACGGTTACAGGATAGAGTTCAGCTCTCGTCCTCCGACTCGTTTTTTCAGAACATCCCCGCCCCCCGCGCGAGCAGACGCACTTTTTCAAGCAGTGGACGCTCTGAAAAAAGGAGTCGTGACCCCCGTTCCCACTCAGGAACAGGGTCGCGGTTTTTACTCCAACTTATTCGTGGTGCCAAAGAAAGACGGATCATTCCGTCCCGTTCTGGACCTCAAATTGCTCAACAAACACGTGAGCACCAGACGATTCCGGATGGAATCTCTCCGCTCGGTCATCGCCTCGATGTCACAAGGAGACTTCCTTGCATCGATCGACATCAAGGATGCCTATCTCCATGTGCCGATCGCACCAGAACATCAACGCTTTTTGCGTTTCGCCATCGGGGACGAACACCTTCAGTTCGTGGCATTGCCCTTCGGCCTGGCGACAGCCCCACGGGTTTTCACCAAAGTCATGGCATCCGTTGTGGCGGTCCTGCATTCTCAGGGCCACTCGGTGATTCCCTACTTGGACGATCTCCTAGTCAGGGCCCCGTCTCGGGTGGCGTGTCAACACAGCCTCACCGTCGCTCTGGAGACCCTCCAGCAGTTCGGGTGGCTCATCAACTTCCCAAAATCCAAGTTGACACCGACCCAATCTCTGACCTATCTAAGGATGGAGTTTCATACACAGTCAGCGGTAGTCAAGCTACCACTAGACAAACAGCTGTCACTGCAGGCAGGGGTGCAATCTCTGATTCAGACTCAGTCACACCCCTTGAGACGCCTCATGCAGTTCCTGGGGAAGATGGTGGCAGCGATGGAAGCAGTGCCCTTCGCGCAATTCCATCTGCGTCCGCTCCAGTGGGACATTCTCCACAAATGGGACAGGAGGTCGAACTCTCTCGACAGGAACGTCTCTTTCCCCTGCAACGAAGACGTCTCTTCAGTGGTGGCTTCTTCCCTCTTCTCTATCACAGGGAAAATCCTTCCTGCCCCCAACCTGGGCTGTGGTCACCACGGACGCGAGCCTGTCAGGGTGGGGAGCGGTATTCCTCCATCACAGGGCTCAGGGAACCTGGACTCCGATAGTCTTCCCTTCAGATCAATGTCCTGGAGATAAGGGCAGTGTATCTGGCCCTATTGGCTTTCCAGCAGTTGCTGGAGGGCAGGCAGATCCGTATCCAGTCGGACAACGCCACTGCCGTCGCATACATCAACCACCAAGGCGGCACGCTGAGTCGCCAAGCCTTCCAAGAAGTCCAGCGAATTCTGCAGTGGGTGGAAGCCACAGCATCCACCATCTCCGCAGTTCACATACCGGGCGTAGAAAACTGGGAAGCAGATTTTCTCAGTCGTCAGGGCATGGATGCGGGGGAATGGTCCCTGCACCCAGAAGTGTTTCGAGAGATCTGTCGCCGCTGGGGAACGCCGGACGTCGATCTCATGGCGTCACGGCACAACAACAAGGTCCCGGCCTTCATAGCACGATCTCAAGATCACAGAGCTCTGGCGGCGGACGCATTAGTCCAGGATTGGTCGCAGTTTCGACTGCCTTATGTATTTCCTCCTCTGGCAATGCTGCCCAGAGTACTACGCAAGATCAGGTCCGACTGCCGTCGCGCCATTCTCGTCGCCCCAGACTAGCCGAGGCGGTCATGGTACCCGGATCTGTGGCATCTCACGGTGGGTCAGCCGTGGGCGCTGCCAGACCGACCAGACTTGCTGTCGCAAGGGCCGTTTTTCCATCTGAATTCTGCGGCCCTCAACCTGACTGTGTGGCCATTGAGTCCTGGCTCCTAGCGTCTTCAGGGTTGTCTCAGGATGTCATTGCCACTATGAGACAGGCCAGGAAACCGACGTCCGCCAAGATCTATCACAGGACTTGGCGGATTTTCTTGTCCTAGTGTTCTGATAAGGGTTTTACTCCCTGGCCTTTTGCCTTACCCACTTTTCTTTCCTTCCTTCAATCAGGAATGGATAAGGGGTTGTCACTTAGTTCTCTCAAGGGGCAAGTTTCGGCACTCTCAATATTCTTTCAAAAGCGCCTGGCCAAGCTTCCGCAGGTCCGCACGTTCCTGCAGGGAGTTTGCCACATAGTCCCACCTTACAGGCGTCCGCTTGAACCCTGGGACCTTAACAGGGTGCTAACGGCTCTTCAGAAACCGCCTTTTGAGCCGCTGCGGGATGTCTCCTTATCACGTCTTTCGCAGAAAGTGGCATTTCTAGTAGCAGTTACTTCACTCCGTAGAGTGTCGGAGCTTGCAGCACTGTCATGCAAAGCCCCCTTCCTGGTCTTTCACCAGGATAAGGTGGTTCTCCGTCCTGTTCCGGAATTTCTCCCTAAGGTGGTATCGCCCTTTCATCTCAATCAGGATATCACCTTACCTTCATTTTGCCCTAATCCAATTCACCGCTTTGAAAAGGATTTGCACTCATTAGATCTAGTGAGAGCACTCCGTTTCTACGTGTCTCGCACAGCGCCCATGCGCCGTTCAGATGCGCTTTTTGTCCTTGTCGCTGGCCAGCGTAAGGGTTCGCAGGCTTCCAAGTCAACCTTGGCTCGGTGGATCAAGGAACCGATTCTTGAAGCTTACCGTTCTTCGGGGATTCCGATTCCTTCGGGGCTGAAAGCCCATTCTACCAGAGCCGTGGGGGCGTCCTGGGCATTGCGGCACCGGGCTACGGCTCTACAAGTGTCAGGCAGCTACGTGGTCTAGTATGCACACTTTCACAAAGCACTATCAAGTGCATGCCTATGCTTCGGCAGATGCCAGTCTAGGTAGGCAAGTCCTTCAGGCGGCGGTGGCCCACCTGTAAGAGGGAGTCGTGTCGGCTCTAGTTATCGAGGTATTCTTTTACCCACCCAGGGACTGCTTTTGGACGTCCCAATTGTCTGGGTCTCCCAATGGAGCGACAAAGAAGAAGGGAATTTTGTTTACTTACCGTAAATTCCTTTTCTTCTAGCTCCTATTGGGAGACCCAGCACCCGCCCCTGTTCCCTTCGGGCTAGTTGTTCTTTTGTGTACACATGTTGTTCATGTTCAATTGTTTCATGGTTTTCAGTTCTCCGAACATCCTTTGGATTGAATTTACCTTAAACCAATTTATAAGTTTCCTCCTTCCTGCTTTTGCACCAAAACTGAGGAGCCCGTGAGGCACGGGAGGGTGTATAGGCAGAGGGGAGGGGTTACACTTTTGAGTGTAATACTTTGTGTGGCCTCCGGAGGCAGAAGCTATACACCCAGTTGTCTGGGTCTCCCAATAGGAGCTAGAAGAAAAGGAATTTACGGTAAGTAAACAAAATTCCCTTCTTTTGGTTTTATTTTTTTTATTAAGTCATGTCAATTCTTAAGATTTTTTTTTTTTTTTTTTGCTTCTTCTTAGAACATTCCTATGGAAGTAGAGGAGCAAAGTGTCCAAGAATCCAAACGTCCTATGACGGATCGTCAGAAGTCTTCATCCAGGTAAGATGTTTTAATTAAATATGTCCACTCAAGGTAAGAGGTCACTGAGCACAAGATCTTGAAAAAAGGAGAACTCTGTGGGCCTTGGAAAATGGCATGAAAACCAAAATTCTTTTTGACAAATTTCTTCAATGTGTTTTTTTTTTTTTTTTTTTTTCACCACTTAAAATAAAAACTATTCATGTTTGGTATCTGAAAACTCCTACTGACCTGGGGAATCGTACTGTCCAGTAAGTTTTACCATATAGTGAACATGGTAAATAACAATGGTGGAATTGCACTGTGTTTCCAATTTCACCGCAGTTAAAATGATTTTTCCTGTTTTCCAGTACAATATGGGACAGAATGAATGGGGTCATTCAAAAGTGCAAGCCCTCATATGGGTATATTGGATGGAAAGATAAAAAGTTATGGCTCTTAAAGGGAAAAACTGAAAATCACCAGGTGGTGAAAAGGCTAAAATGTGTTCCCATTTTGTACAATTATGGCATGTCCACTGGATATCCAGCCATAAATGTGTGAGATGGGAATACCCTTTTTAGTATTTTTTTCTTTTGATGCCGTTTAGCCTTGTATTTCAGTTACAATCATGAGGGGGACGCTATCTCCCGCTTACATGCAGTACTAGGAAAAACTGCAGCTAAGTAACAATACATAAAAGTTAATAGTTCTTATAGACATTGGCGGTATGTTTGGGGTGGTTGTCCTGCTGCATAATACATTTGGAGCCAATCTGGCATCTCCCTGATGGTATTGTATGATGAGTATCTGCCTGTATGCCTACGTTTTGAGGACATGATTAATCCTGACAGTCTATTTTTCTAAAATGCACCCCCAAACTTGCAGAACCCTTGGTCAGACGTCAGTGTTGCCTGCAGAAATTCACTGTTGTGCTGCTCGCCATCCCTTTGGAGTCAAAATGTCAAATAGCATGCATTGACTCCTGTCCAGAAATCCTGCTGCCATATTATTTGCATTCCGGTCCTATTCTTTCTTGTATAGTTGACTCATTTAGTCTTTTACATTTGGAAGGTAAAAAAAATATAGCCACAATGCTTCTATGAGCACCACTTTTGAGCAGTAGATGGGTGTAGCTGGGCCCCATTGGTGCTGCAAGTTCTAAGCTGATGGCAGTGCTGGACATCTTTCAATTTCAAAGGGAAGTAAGCACAATGTGCCTTTCATCTGCTGCATGAAGCTTTCTTGGCCGACCATTGAGTCTGCGATCTTCGACATTGTCTATTCTTTGGTATCGTCAATGCTGAAAAATACAAGCAGATATTATTATTATCTTATATAATGCTATTAATTCCACAGCGCTTTACATACATTGGCAACACTGTCCCCATTGGGGCTCACAATCTAAATTCCCTATCAGTATGTTTTTGGAGTGTGGGAGGAAACCGGAGTACCCGGAGGAAACCCACGCAAACACGGGGAGAACATACAAACTTGTCCTTGGTGGGACTAGAACCCAGTGTTGCAAGGCTGCAGTGCTAACCACTGAGCCACCGAGCTGCCAGATGTCATTTAAAGAGCTTATCCAGTTTTGGCACGAAAGTCTGCAGTCACATGTAATCCTTACATCGTGCATAGCACACTGTCAGGATACTTTGTACTGGGAGCAGACGGTCACGTGACCGCAAGTAAGCATGCATTCTCCTCGCCAGATTCCCAGTAGACTTGTGCAGCCTCGCTGAATACAAGTGAATTGAGCTAGGCCGTGCACATCTAGTCATAATACGACCAGAAATATGCATGTTGCCCACTTCTTGCACTGAAGAATCCTTACAGCACAGATCCATCCCTAGAGACTACCTCCCAGGACATTTTGGCACTGTCTCCCATTCTGCGAAGGAAGAAGGAATCGGGACTGCATCTGAACAGGTACCCCTCACCTTTCCTATCCACACGGGCCACAGGGGTTCCCATTTGTCTTGGGCCAGAGTTCCTTTCCATCTAGCATCAGCCCAGTGCAGTGATTTTTCCCTACCTTTGCAGCTCCTTCCAAGCAATCGTTAGTTAGGTTGTGTCCTGTCGGCCTCACTGGTCTATCCCTGCAAAATTTAGTCCCCGCCTTCTCCGGGACCTGCTTCCTGCCCATGCCTCCTGCTGTCTTCCTGTGCACGCTGCACTCGCGCATCCACACGCAGGCCAATCGCTGTTCTCCTTTCTTTAGGCATTCACAGCGCTTCTTTCAGATCGCCAATTACATCTGATGGGGTTCTCGGTCTAGCCCCCTTTTCTCATCACTGACGCATTCTTCTCTCCCCGGGAAGCATCTCCAGTGTTCAGACAGCTCCCCGCGGTGGGTCTGTTTCACCTGTTAATGCTTTCCATCAAGGTAGATGGTATAAAAGATCGAAGAAGCACACACACTCCAATTCCTCTTTTGGGTCACCTCCTTCCACATACTAAAAATTGGCATCTGTCTTGATCGCCAGATCCCCAGGCTGTGCAGGGTTGTGATCCAGACTGAGTCTGAGACCGACCTAGCCAGCAAAATTCAAGATATGGTGGACAGCTTGAAACTGGCAGTCAACCAGACTCTCCATATCGCGTAAGGCTTGCCGACAGCAGAGAGGTTTGTATTTTCATAAAGAAGGCAAAGCTCCCCTCGGTGTTTTACAATCACAGAGTTCAAGGGCCTTTTACCTAAAGAATGGGGGCATCCGGAAAGGAGTTTCCAGAGAAGGCGAATGGCTAGCCTATATCTTTTTACTCCCAATCTCCTCAAGTCCTGGGCAGATCCTTCAGTATCTTGGTTAGCCACCAATACAATCCGCTTCCAGATGATGCCTCTCTCAAGGACCAAAGTGACGGGCACATTGAATCCCTAACAAAATATGCCAATGAAGCCACTGGCACATCTCTACCCGATTTTTGCCTCCACCTGGGTCTCGATATCAGTCTCTGTATGGGGAAAGCTGCTTCAGCATGGGATCCTCTCAATGAACTGGCAGACCAGATCTCACACGCTGGGAAGTATCATCTTTCTGTATCACTCGACACAGCAGTCTGCTGTGCAGTAGCAGCCAGTAACATCGTGGCCATTCGCAGGGTCCTATGGTTCAAGGCCTCTAAGCATGGATGAAGTCGTCTCTCTCCACTCCTTCATTTCAAGGTTCACGTCTGATTGGAAGAAAGTTGGATCAGATTATCTCCGATACCAGCGCAAAGAGTACCTTTCTTCCCCAGCTGAAACACAAGCATCCTTCAGCCAAAAGACGCAGCATGGGTTTTCATCCCTTTCAGCAATTCTCACCTACCGGGTCCTCAAACTGTCGCAACCGGTTTCTTTTCCAACAGGAGAAGCCTGGAGGCCGCGTAGGCACCGAACCAAGACTTTGCATTCCAGCTCCAACTGGTTGTCATCCGCGTGACTGCCCTCACCTGGGAGTCCTCTCAAGGTGGTTAGGAGTCCCAAGGATCCCACCATGGTTCACAGGTTTTCAAAGCCATAGATTCCCTTTTCCAGTCAATAGTCATCACTGCAGTTCCCCCTAAAGAGCAGTTTTTGGGGTTTCTGTTTAAACTCTTTTGGTGTTACAAAGAAGGATGGCTCAGTTTGGCCCATTCTCATCCTCCTTATTCAAATGCAGACTTAAGAACGTAATTACTGTGATCAGTGATGGCCTCCATGGAACCTCAGGAATTACGCTGCTTTGTGAACACGTATCTCCACATACCAATTTGTATGTCTCATCAAAGATCTCTCCGATTCACCTTCAGGACCGTCTTTCAGTTCACAGCTCTCCTCTGAGGCCTAGCTTTCTGCACCCAGTCTTCACGAAAGTCATGGCAGCCGTCAAGGCCATTCTGCATCCCAGAGAGATCATGGTCGTCCCTTACCTAGACTTTTTTGATCAAGGCCTCTTCCCGTTGAGACTGCTGTGCAAGTCTTCAAATTACGCTCAACACGCTGTCCCGTCTGAGCTTTATAGTCATCAGGGCAAAGTTGTCTCTGATCCCTGCACAACGTCTAGTTTTTCTGGGCGTTCTGCTCGATACCGCTCGCGCCAGAGTTTTCCTTCCTGGAAAAAAAGGTTTTTGCCCTGTTGATCAGGATTCGCTTCCTCAGACTACACTCGTCCGGTCCTCTCCGGCGCTGCACGAGCATGCTAGTCAAGATGGTTGCTGCAATGGAAGCAGTCCCCTTCGCACAGTCACACTCTTCAGCTTCAACTGGCTCTCCTGGTTTCCAGTGTCCGCCAATGAAGGCTCCGAGAAAGTGATCTTACGGTGAGTCCCCAAAATTCTCTTTTACCAGGTAGTCCTCTGAATTTTCACTTGGTGGGAATGTAGCATAAAGGCCTATGCATGCGGCCTTATTCCAAAGTTCATATCACGGCATATCCCAGATCTTATGACCCGTATTAGCAGCATCACGCGTTCATGAGGGGGGTTAGCTCAGACCGGAATACAATACAATGTTTGTGTTGTGTAAAGAAGTCCTAAACTGATATTGTCTATGGAAGAACAAAAATGGCACGAGCATTACAGCAAAGGAAACATTGAATATTGATTTAACACTGAAGTCACAGAAATTTCGAGCTCCGTAGGGTTCCAATGGTAGTAATGTTAAATGAATGAAGAAATAAAACCCTTTCAGAGTATGTATGTCTAGAATATATTCGCATTATTATCGTCATTATTCGTGTATGTATACAATACTGCATATAAAACCACAGCATTAATGTTTGAAGGAATTATTTAATGGGACGATGTGAAACCATATCGGAAGGGAAAAATGATATATATTTTTTCGCCTCCAGATCACCCAAGAGGCGACGATCCCGGTCTGGTTCCCGCTCTCGTCGTTCTAGACACAGGCGATCGCGTTCTCGGTCTCGTGACAGACGGCGTCACTCCCCAAAATCTCGTTCCCAAGAGAAGCGTGACCGTGAAAAGGAACGAGAGCGTAGAGTTAAAGGTCTTCCCCCTATTAAATCTCAGGCTGTCAGTGGTGAGTGGCCCATGCTGTGAACTAGTAATGGCTCTGGAAGGGAATTGTATGTCCTCTAGTATTTCGATAGTCGCAGTACTGATGATTGCAAATTGTTTACACCTTGTTGTTTTTATCATTTTGTGAGGTTTCTGTTTTCAGTGTCTTATTTTCTGATCTCTTCAGTTTGCAGTACTACACTATGGGTTGGACAACTGGACAAAAGGACTCAACAACAAGACGTTGGCAGCCTCTTGGAAGAATTTGGCCCTATTGATTCAATTAATGTACGTGTGTATGCTCTAGTTAATTTTCCAAAAAGATAACACTAAAAGTGATATTTCAGTTTTGGGATGGATTTTTTTTTTAAATAAACCATTTACCATGATTAAAAAGGATTTTTTTTTCTTTGCAGATGATTCCCCCAAGAGGTTGTGCTTATATAGTTATGGTACAAAGGTTGGATGCATATCGTGCTTTACAAAAACTGAGCAGAGGAAGCTACAAAGTTAATCAGAAAGCAATAAAGGTACGCAGCTCCTTCCTGTACAATGAAGACAGTTTTATTTGTTTGGGTTTTTGTTTATGCACTTACTTTAACAATAATGGTGTTCTTTTCAGTTGAGCTTTGTTAGCTTTGGTAAGGTTAACCATGTTCTCTTTTTACATTATCATCCCGTCCTGTATTTAAATAGAAATCCTTTGAAAACATGCAAAAAAAACCCTATAATTGTAAGAGCCTTCATTGTTTTTCTATGCATGCTTTTCCATTAAAGGGATTGTTCCATTTCAGTAAATTTTAAAGCAGCCCCTGCTGTGACATCTGTATAGTCATCACAAGTAACTAGTGCATGATATGTGCCGACCATGAACTGGTGTAACTCTATATAGACACTGTCTTTACACAGCACACAGCAGGGACACGTTTATAAGATTATCTCAGCACAGGAACTTTTTTTTATTTTTATTTTTTTTTTCTTTTTTCTTACAACCCATTCACCCCAGGCGATTTTTTTTTATTATTTTTAATTTATTGATTTATATATTTTTTTATATTTTTTTTTTTGCTCCCCTTCTTTCTAGAGCCATAACTCTATTTTTCTTCTATTAATCTTGCCATATGAGGGCTTTTTTTTTTTTTGTGGGACAAGTTGTACTTTTAAATAAAACCATACGTTTTACCATATAGTGTACTGGAAAGCTGCAAAAAAAAATCCAAGTTCGAAAAAATTGCAAAAACAGTTTGTTTTGGGGGTATTTTATTCAGTGTTTACTATATGGTAAAATTGGTGTGCCGGTGTGATGTCTCAGGTCGGTACAAATTCGTAGACGCCAAACATGAATACTTTTTATCAAAGGTCTTTTTTCAACCTTAGTAACTATGTAACTATGTAAAGCAGTACAAAAAAAAAACAAAAAAAAAAAAAGACATTTGTCCAAAAAAAAGTGGTGCACTTTTTGTGCCATTTCCGCAACCCGTAGCGTTCTCATTGTTTAGGATATGGGGCTCAGTGATAGCTTATTTTTTGCGTCTAGAGCTGACTTTTTTTATTGGTGCCATTTGTGTGCAGATGCTACATATTGATCGCCTGTTATTGCATTTTGCGCAAAATTTGCTACTGCCAAAAAACGTAATTAGTTGGTTTGGCGTATTTTGCAGCTACACAGCTTACCGATCAGATTAATTGATTTTATGTTTTGATCAAGCATTTTTTCTTTTTCGCTCCTAATTGGGAGACCCAGACAGTGGGTGTATAGCTACTGCCCTCTGGAGGCCGCACAAAGAACTACACTTAAAAGTGTAAGGCCCCTCCCCTTCTGGCTATACACCCTCCCGTAGGAGTACAGATTCCTCAGTTTTAGCTTTGTGCGCAAGGAGGTCAGACACGCACGCATAGCTCCATTGTTTTTAGTCAGCAGCAGCTGCTGACTATGTCGGATGGAAGAAAAGAGGACACATATAGTGTCCCCAGCATGCTCCCTTCTCACCCCACTGTATGTCGGAGGTGTTTGTAAGGTTGAGGTACCCATTGCGGGTACGGCGGCAGGAGCCCACATGCTGATTCCTTCCCCATCCCTTTTTACAGGGCTCTGGGTGAAGTGGGATTTACTGGTCTCCAGGCACTGAGACCGGGCTCCATCTACAGCCCCTGGAGAAGATGCTGGATGGAGCGGAGTACATCAGGGACATGGCCCTGCTTCCTCAAGGTACTCTGTGTCCCCGTGCATTTGGCGCTCACACCGCAGCATGCTGGGTGTTGTAGTGCGCCGGGGGACATCTGCGCTACGGCGCTTGTGCCATGGCCTCATTCAGCTTAGCTGAAGCAGGCACACTTCCAGGAATCGGTCGCGCCGGCCGCTGGGACTGCGGCGCGGCTGGCACTTGTGGTGCGCCGGGGACTTCAGCGCGGCCCGCGCTTTTACGGCGGCCGCGCTGATAACTCGAGTCCCCGGCTTTTGCGGCCTGCTTCCGTTCGTTCCCGCCCCCGGACCTGCCAGTCAGGAGAGGGGCGGGACGCTGGCCACGTTTAGGAATCGGTCATGCCGGCCGCTGGGACTGCGGCGCGGCTGGCACTTGTGGTGCGCCGGGGACTTCAGCGCGGGCCGCGCTTTTACGGCGGCCGCGCTGATAACTCGAGTCCCCGGCTTTTGCGGCCTGCTTCCGTTCGTTCCCGCCCCCAGACCTGCCAGTCAGGAGAGGGGCGGGACGCTGGCCAGTGCATCAGCGCTGAGGGCTGGAGTCGTTTTTACATACTCCAGCCCTCACAATCGGCACAGAGGGGACACTGTTTCCCGCACTTTTGTTTGGGAACTCCCACGGACCGCCCCTCTCCACAGACGCCGGCAGCCATTCCTGCTGACACGCTGAGCTGCAGAGGGGAGCCGGGGAGACCCAGACAAGGAATTCTGCAGCCTCTTACCCGCTATTCAGCGGGCGGTAAGCAGCCCTCAGGGCTCACCCCCTCTTGTGCCAGTACTATTCTTAGTATTTTGTTGCTACAAATACTTTGTATTGCATAGCGCTGGTCGCCCTTTGGCTATAGACTCTCTCACATTGCAGAGAGCCAGCAGCATGTCGTCCGCAAAACGCAAGGGTGCCAAAGCACAGACATTATATGCTTCCTGCACCGCATGTGGGACTTTTCTACCGGCAGGCTCCACGGACCCCCATTGTGTGCAGTGCTCGGCCCCTGCGGCGCTTGCACAGTCGGGACCTCTGCTGGACGTGACCCAGGGTGTACCACCTGTGAATGCTGTCCAGGTGACAGGAACTGAGTTTGCAGCTTTTGCTGACAGAATGTCTCTCACTATGTCACAAATTCTTGACACATTGCGAGCTAGGCCTGTACTTCAGGCCACGGACACTGTGCAATCATTGCCCCCTGGTCCCCCTCAGCTCCAAGCTCCGGGACGGGCATATACACCTCAGGGTGAAGACTCTGACTCGGATGATGGCCCCGGGCAGCCTAAGCGGGCTCGCTATGACGGGCCTTCACATTCATCTCAATGGTCAGGATCCCAGCGAGATGAATCTATGGGTGATGAGGCGGACGTAACTGATCAGGATTCTGATCCTGGGACCGCTCTCAATCTAGATACACCAGATGGTGACGCCATAGTTAATGATCTTATATTTAACATCAATAAGATGTTAAATATTTCCCCACCAGCTCCTCTTGTGGAGGAGTCAGCCTCGCAGCACGAGAGAATCCATTTCAGATACCCTAAGCGTACTTTAAGCACTTTTCTGGACCACGCTGACTTTAGAGACGCAATCCAGAAACCCCACGCTTATCCTGAAAGGCGTTTTCCTAAACGGCTTAAAGATACACGCTATCCTTTTCCCCCTGAGGTGGTCAAGGGTTGGACCCAGTGTCCAAAAGTGGATCCTCCAATTTCCAGGCTTGCAGCTAGATCCTTGGTTGCAGTTGAAGATGGAGCGGCACTTAAAGATGCCACTGACAGGCAGATGGAGCTCTGGCTGAAATCCATCTATGAAGCGATTGGAGCGTCATTGGCGCCTTCTTTTGCAGCCGTATGGGCACTCCAAGCTATCTCAGCCGGGCTTGCGCGAGTTGACTCCGTCACACGTGCATTTGCCCCGCAGGTAGCACCATTGACCTCGCAAATGGCGGCATTCGCGTCGTACGCGATTAATGCTGTTCTTGACGCTACAAGCCGCACGGCAGTGGCGTCAGCCAACTCCGTTGTTTTGCGTAGGGCCCTGTGGTTGAGACATTGGAAAGCAGATTCTCATTCCAAGAAGTGCTTAACCAATTTGCCTTTTTCTCGTGACCGATTGTTTGGAGAGCGTTTGGATGAAATCATCAAACACTCCAAGGGTAAGGACTCATCCTTACCGCAACACAGACAAAACAGACCCCAACAGAGGAAGGGTCAGTCTGGTTATCGGTCCTTTCGAGGACCGGGCAGGTCCCAATTCACCTCGTCAAAAAAGACTCAAAAGGACCAGAGACGCTCAGATTCTTGGAGGTCTCAGTCACGCCCAAAAAGGGCAGCCGGAGGAACCGTTGCCAAGACGGCGTCCTCCTGACTTGAGGTCTCCGATTCCCGCACCCGCGGTCGGTGGGAGGCTTTCCCACTTTGGCGACATCTGGCTGTCACACGTCAAAGACCGTTGGGTGAGGGATATTCTGTCTCACGGGTACAGGATAGAGTTCAATTCTCGTCCGCCAACTCGTTTCTTCAGAACTTCTCCCCCACCAGACCGAGCCGATGCTCTGTTGCAGGCGGTGGCCGCTCTAAAAGCGGAAGGAGTGGTGACCTCCGTCCCTCTTCAGGAACAAGGTCACGGTTTTTACTCCAATCTGTTTGTGGTCCCAAAAAAGGACGGATCGTATCGGCCCGTCCTGGATCTAAAGTTGCTCAACAGACACGTAAAAGTCAGGAGGTTCCGGATGGAATCCCTACGCTCCGTCATAGCCTCAATGTCTCAAGGAGATTTTCTAGCATCAATAGATATCAAAGATGCGTATCTCCACGTGCCGATCGCACCAGAGCATCAGCGTTTCCTACGCTTCGTCATACACGACGAACACCTGCAGTTCGTAGCGTTACCTTTCGGTCTGGCAACAGCCCCCCGGGTCTTCACCAAGGTCATGGCAGCAGTAGTAGCTGTTCTGCACTCGCAGGGTCACTCGGTCATCCCGTATCTAGACGACCTGCTTATAAAGGCACCCTCTCAAGAGGCATGCCAACACAGTCTGAAGGTGGCACTAGACACTCTCCAGAGTTTCGGGTGGATTATCAACTTTCCAAAGTCTTATCTAACCCCGACCCAATCTCTGACTTATCTTGGCATGGAGTTTCATACTCTCTCAGCGATAGTGAAGCTTCCACTGGACAAGCAGTGCTCGCTACGGACTGGAGTGCAATCTCTCCTTCAGAGCCAGTCGCACTCACTGAGGCGCCTCATGCATTTCCTAGGAAAGATGGTAGCAGCAATGGAGGCAGTCCCGTTCGCGCAGTTTCATCTGCGCCCTCTACAATGGGACATTCTACGCCAATGGGACGGGAAATCGACGTCCCTCGACAGGACAGTCTCCCTCTCTCAGACTGCCAAGGACTCTCTACGTTGGTGGCTTCTCCCCACCTCATTGTCACAGGGAAAGTCATTCCTTCCCCCGTCCTGGGCAGTGGTCACGACGGATGCGAGCCTATCAGGGTGGGGAGCGGTGTATCTCCACCACAGGGCTCAGGGGATGTGGACTCTGGAAGAGTCCACCCTGCAGATCAATGTTCTGAAAATCAGAGCAATCTATCTTGCCCTGCGAGCCTTCCAACAATGGCTGGAAGGCAAGCAGATTCGGATTCAGTCGGACAACTCCACGGCGGTGGCGTACATCAACCACCAAGGGGGAACACGCAGTCGCCAAGCTTTTCAAGAAGTCCATCGGATTTTGATGTGGGTGGAAAGCAGAGCGTCCACCATATCCGCAGTTCACATCCCAGGCGTGGAAAACTGGGAAGCAGACTTTCTCAGTCGCCAGGGCATGGACGCAGGAGAATGGTCCCTTCACCCGGACGTGTTTCAGCAGATCTGTTGCCGCTGGGGGACGCCGGACGTCGATCTGATGGCGTCACGACACAACAACAAGGTCCCAGTTTTCATGGCACGGTCTCACGATCACCGAGCACTGGCGGCAGACGCCTTGGTTCAGGATTGGTCGCAATTCCGACTCCCCTATGTGTTCCCACCTCTAGCATTGTTACCCAGAGTTCTCCGGAAAATCAGGTCCGACTGCCATCGAGCCATACTCGTCGCTCCAGATTGGCCAAGAAGGTCGTGGTACCCGGATCTGTGGCATCTCACGGTAGGCCAACCGTGGACACTACCAAACCGTCCAGATTTGCTGTCTCAAGGGCCGTTTTTCCATCTGAATTCTGCGGCCCTGAACCTGACTGTGTGGCCATTGAGTCCTGGATCCTAGCGGCCTCAGGTTTATCTCATGAAGTTGTTGCCACAATGAGACAGGCTAGAAAACCATCCTCAGCTAAGATCTATCACAGAACGTGGAAGATATTCTTAGCGTGGTGCGTGGCTCAAGGGGTTTCTCCCTGGCCATTTGCATTGCCAACTTTTCTTTCCTTCCTGCAGTCTGGGTTGGGAAAAAGGTTTGTCGCTTAGCTCTCTTAAGGGTCAAGTCTCCGCGCTATCCGTATTCTTTCAGAAGCGCTTGGCACAGCTTTCTAAAGTACGCACGTTTCTCCAAGGAGTTTGTCATATTGTTCCTCCTTACAGACGGCCATTGGAACCCTGGGATCTGAACAAGGTTCTCATTGCTCTCCAGAAGCCGCCTTTCGAGCCTTTGAAAGAGGTTCCCCTTTCTCGGCTTTCACAAAAGGTAGTTTTTCTTGTGGCGGTCACGTCTCTTCGAAGAGTGTCCGAGCTAGCGGCGTTATCTTGCAGATCTCCCTTCCTGGTGTTTCACCAAGACAAGGTAGTACTGCGTCCAATTCCAGAGTTTTCTCCCAAGGTGGTTTCTTCCTTTCATCTCAATCAGGATATCACTTTACCATCTTTGTGTCCGCATCCAGTTCACCAATTTGAAAAGGGTTTACATCTGTTGGACCTGGTGAGAGCACTCAGGATTTACATTTCTCGCACGGCGGCTCTACGCCGTTCTGATGCGCTCTTTGTCCTAGTCGCTGGTCAGCATAAGGGATCGCAAGCTTCCAAATCCACCCTGGCGCGGTGGATCAAGGAACCAATTCTTCACACATACCGTTCTGCTGGGCTTCCGATTCCATCTGGACTGAAGGCCCATTCTACCAGAGCCGTGGGTGCGTCCTGGGCATTGCGGCATCAGGCTACGGCTCAGCAAGTGTGCCAGGCGGCTACCTGGTCGAGTCTGCACACGTTTACCAAACACTATCAAGTGCATACCTACGCTTCGGCAGATGCCAGCCTAGGTAGACAGGTCCTTCAGGCGGCGGTGGCCCACCTGTAGGAAGAGGCTGTCTGACAGCCCGTTCATGTGGTATCTTTTTACCCACCCAGGGACTGCTTTTGGACGTCCCACTGTCTGGGTCTCCCAATTAGGAGCGAAAAAGAAGAAGGGAATTTTGTTTACTTACCGTAAATTCCTTTTCTTCTAGCTCCAATTGGGAGACCCAGCACCCGCCCTATTTGTTCTTAGGGTTTCGTTTTTCGGGTGCACATGTTGTTCATGTTGTTTCTTAAGTTCTCCGATCATGTTATCGGATTGAATTTGTTTTTGAAACTGTTATTGGCTTTCCTCCTTCTTGCTTTGGTACTAAAACTGAGGAATCTGTACTCCTACGGGAGGGTGTATAGCCAGAAGGGGAGGGGCCTTACACTTTTAAGTGTAGTTCTTTGTGCGGCCTCCAGAGGGCAGTAGCTATACACCCACTGTCTGGGTCTCCCAATTGGAGCTAGAAGAAAAGGAATTTACGGTAAGTAAACAAAATTCCCTTCTTAATGCGGCGATACTAGATGTGTATTTTATTTTTGAATCCTTTAATTTTTAATGGGGCGAATGGGGGGGGGTCATTTGAACTTTTTGGGTTTTTTAAATTTCTTTAAAACTTTTTTTTATTTTACTTAAGGAGCAGCAGTCTGATCACTCATTCAATTCTCATCAGAGCTGCTCACATCAGCAGAAATTCTTGTCTATTACAGCTAGAGCTGTTACAGCCAGGGCTGTGGAGTCGGTAAGCCAAACCTTCGACTCCGACTCCGACTCCTCAAATTCTCTTGCACCGACTCCGGCTCCGACTCCGGCTCCGACTCCGACTCCGACTCCGGCTCCGACTCCGACTCCGACTCCTACATATATTGCTTAGTTAGGTGAAAAATTTATTGTAGTACATGAATATGTGTATGTGAACATCAGACATTTAATAATTTTTATGATACGATAATCAAGATATTTGGATAGAACATAAAATATATTTATTGGAATACAACTTTAGAACACAAAAAACTGTAATAAATTGTAAATATGTAATACACTATGTAATATACAGTAGATTACATATATATCTTGTGTGTGTATATACACTGTGTGTGTGTATATATATATATATATATATATATATATATATATATATATATATATATATATATATTACATATTTACAATTTATTAGTTTTTTGTGTTCTAAAGTTGTATTCCAATAAATATTTTATGTTCTATCCAAATATCTTGATTATTGTATCATAAAAACAATTAAATGTCTGATGTTCACATTGTACTACAATAAATTTTTCACTTAAATATAAGCATTATACTAAATGTTATTATTTAGTAAAATATTCAGCACATTCTGCATTGCACTCCTGTCCCCAATTTATTATATATTTTAGGAGTCGGAGTCGGTGCATTTTATACCGACTCCGACTCCACCAAAATGAGCTCCGACTCCGACTCCACGACTCCGACTCCGACTCCACAGCCCTGGTTACAGCTGTGCCGGCTGTAACAGGAAGTGAGTCATTATAGCGCTATGAACCCTCACTTGACACTGAGCTACCATGGCAACCATCGGCTCCCTGTGATCACGTCACAGGGCCTCCGATGGCGGCGGGTAAGTGGGCGTTACCCACTGTGGACATTTAAATAGCACTGTCACATTTTGCCAGCGTGATGTAAGAGGTTAACAGGTGCAGGTGGATCGCGGATCCACCCACGCCGGATAGCCACACATGCCAGCTGTTCAAATCAGCTGACATGGGCAGGGATCGACACCGGCTCACTGCATCAGCCGGCGGGGATTACCCCTTGATGATTTAGGGTGTACCGGTATGTCCCTGGTTGTGAAGGGGTTAACACATCCAGTTATGGAAATGTATTAATATTCAAAAATCTATTGATTCAAATGCACGGTGTTCGTTGGACACTGATTTTAAATATATAAACAGGACTAGAAGGGAAAATCAGTAGACAAATGTAACCCTTTTAATCCATCTATTTGTTTGGTCGCCTGGATCCCCCAGTAGTCAAAACTTTTTACATAACATAGCTTTATGAAGTTTATAAGTTAACCCCCGTGACAAGGCCACATTTTTCAAATCTGCCGTCACTTTGGTCATTATATCTCAGTGATGGAGATATTACATCTATTTTTTTTTTTTATTTTTTTTTTTTCAAAACACATTGCACTTTATCTTAATGGTAAATTTAGGTGGATATGTTTTCCACTTATTTATAAAAATAGCATTAATTTTACAAAAATTGTTAATTGTTGACCTTTGATTATCCTTTTAATCCAGATACAATGAATTATCAAAGATCGGCACTCACTTTTGTCTTTTTTTTTTTCAATTTATTTTCTTATATTCAATAGTGACACATTTCGATCTAATCCATCGATCTTTCTTAAACTATCACTATTGCATATGATGACTTGAAGAAAATTGAAAACAAAAGTGAGTGGCGATCTTTGATTCATTATCTGGAGTCCTGATTCGAGCACCATGGGGAAGGGGTAGGCCCTGCCTGAATATATTATTTAATCCAGATAGTTACGCCACACACAATAGTTAATAACCTTTATCTCCTGTCTGCTTTACATCAGCTCCATCTGTAAAATGTTCTTTTATTTTGTTAGGATGTCACAATCTTTAAAATTGTAGCAGGCATTTTTTATTTACGCAAAGAAATTTAAAAAACTTAATTTTCTAGGGACCTATTCAGTTTGGAAGGGACTTTAGGGGGACCTGTATATTGGAAAACCCCTCAGTCTTACCATATTAAAAACACCCCTTAGCATATTCAAGACTTTCAAGTAGTTTATTAACCCTTCCATTCCTTTTCAGGAATTAAAGGAAAGTGGATTTATTTGTTTTTTTACCACCTAAATTTTGGTAACTTTTGAATACGCCTCTACAGCCGTCAAGACTCTTAAGGCCTCATAATTTGGCCTTTAATTGCAATGGCAACCATAATGACTTGTGACTGCAATAGAGCAGGCAGGGACATCAGACCGGAGAACAATCCACCCAAAAAAACCTATTGCGACTGGGAGAATATGGCCTTGAATTGCAATGGCAACCATCAGGACCTGTGAGTGCAACAGAGCAGGCAGGGACATCAGACTAGTGTACAATCCTCACCCACCCCCGCCCCCCCAAAAAAAAACCTATTTAGACTGGGATAATATACCACCCAAACTTGGGATTCTTTAGTCTGCAGTGCAACCGCACGCAACAAACAGAACAAATCCAGGACACAAAGGAAAATAAACCACTGATCCTTTAAATAGATCTTCAGATCCAGCAGGGTATGCCAGACGTCCACTACCATGGGGCCGATGATCCCCAGTCTTTAGTCCAAGTTGTGGTACCAGGATCTGGCCGCAACAGCAGATCTTTCTTCTTCCATGTCACTGCACCAACAATCAAACGGGTCACCTCGCTTTACTATCTTTCTTTGTCGCTCCATTGGGAGACCCAGACAATTGGGTGTATAGCTTCTGCCTCCGGAGGCCACACAAAGTAATTACACTTTAAAAAGTGTAACCCCTCCCCTCTGCTATACACCCTCCCGTGCATCACGGGCCCATCAGTTTTATGCTTTGTGTTGAAGGAGGCACACATGCACTCATGCTCCCATTTTAGTCAGCAGCAGCTGCTGATTATATCAGATGGAAGAAAAGAGGGCCCCTAACAGGGCCCCCGGCATGCTCCCTTCTCACCCCACTAAGTCGGCGGTGCTGTTAAGGTTGAGGTACCCATTGCGGGTACACAGGCTGGAGCCACATGCCGTTTTCCTTCCCCATCCCTTAGGGGCTCTGGGAGAAGTGGGATCCTATCCGGTCATCCAGGCACTGGGACCGGGCTCCCTCCGCAGCCCCTGTGGGAATCTGACGGACAGGAGACTGAGTATCATCAGGGACAGGGCCCTGCATCTACAGGTACTCTGTGTCCCCTTGGGGACGGTGCATGGAGCACCTTGACCTCAGACGCTGCAGCGACTGCGGTGTTGGTATGAGACCGGGACTACCGCGCCGACCGCGCCTGCTTGCCGGCCGCGGTTTTAACTTTAGTCCCCGGCTTTTGCGGCCTAGTGCCTTAAACTCCCGCCCCCGGGCCTGCCAGTCAGGGGGAAGGGCGGGACGGTCGGTCTGACGCCGACAGTGAGGGCTGGAGCACACTTGGCTGTCCTCCGCCCCCCTCACTATTCACTCTCGGGCACCAGATTCCCGCACTTTTGTAGTTACGCCCACGGCTCCCTCCTCCCCTGTGAACGCCGACAGCCATGTTTTAAGCACATTCTGCCGGTGGAGGACTACTGGCACGGTGCAGGGCCCCCTAGAGTGCTGAACTATATATATATATATATATATATATATATATATATATATATATATATATATATATATATATATATATATATATATATATATATATATATATATATATATATATATATATTTATATTTATATATTATATATATATTATATTTGTATACATTTTCTCGGTTCGGCTATACTGTTAGCTTGTGGCTATATATCCCTCAGTGATCACTCTCCTGGGAGACTACAGCATGTCGTTCACTAGGAGCAAGGGTGCCAAGACACGGGGTTATTTTGCAACCTGTACCTCTTGTGCGGCTATGCTACCTGCAGGTTCCACCTACCCTCACTGTGAGCAATGCTCGGGCCATGTGGCACTCGCTCAGCCGGAGCCTGGGGCACTGGTGGGACCCTCGGCCCAGGTAGAACCGCCGGCTTCCCCTGTCCAGGCGGCAGGGACAGAGTTTGCAGCTTTTGCTGAGAAACTCTGAGTCACTTTCACAATCCATGGCTCAGTCTATGGACAAATGGTCTGCTAAGATACTAGAAGCTTGGCAGCCCAGACCGGCCCTTTCTCAGGCCCCGGGCACTGAGGGATCGCCCCCAGGCCCCTCTCGGTCTGCGACGAAGCGTGCTCCTGGGGTGGCCTCTAGTTATTACGTGGAGGACTCCGGCACGGACCGCAGTCCCAGACCGGCTAAGCGGGCTCGCTTAGAATCTTCCCCGACTTCATCACGCTGTTCGGGGTCTCAGCTTGAGGACTCTCTAGAGGATGAGGAGGAGGTCGCAGCCCAGGACTCTGACCCTGACGTTGCTCTCAATCTTGATACACCTGAAGGGGACGCCATAGTAAATGACCTTATAGCGTCCATCAACCAGGTGCTAGATCTTTCTCCCCCAACTCTACCTATAGAGGAGTCGGCAGCACAGCAGGAGAAGCACCAGTTTAGGTTTCCCAAACGTACTCGGAGTGTTTTCTTCGATCACTCGAACTTCAGAGATGCTGTCCAGAAGCACAGGGCTTTCCCGGACAAGCGCTTTACTAAACGCCTTAATGACACACGTTACCCCTTCCCCTCTGACGTAGTTAAGGGTTGGGCTCAGTGTCCCAAGGTGGATCCTCCAGTCTCTAGACTGGCGGCTAGATCCGTAGTAGCAGTGGCTGCCGGTTCAACGCTCAAGGATGCCACGGACAGGCAGATAGAGCTCCTAATGAAATCCATCTATGAAGCCATAGGCGCGTCCTTTGCCCCAGCCCTTGCAGCAGTGTGGGCACTCCAGGCTATCTCAGCTTGTCTGTCTGAGATTAATGCGGTCTCCAGTACCTCTGCTCCGCAAGTAGCGTCTTGACGTCTCAGGCGTCGGTATTTTCATCCTACGCCATGAATGCTGTCCTGGACTCGGCTAGCCGTACAGCGGTAGCATCCGCCAATTCGGTGGCAGTCCGCAGGGCCATGTGGCTACGCGGATGGAAGGCAGACTCTGCTTCCAAGAAGTTCTTGACCGGTTTGCCCTTTTCTGGCGACCGACTGTTTGGCGAACAATTGGATGAAATTATTAAGCAATCCAAGGGAAAGGACTCGTCCTTACCCCAGCCCAAACCAAAGAGACCTCAGCAACGAAAAATTCAAGCGAGGTTTCGGTCCTTTCGGCCCTCAGCCAGGTCCCAATACTCATCGTCCAACAGGCCACAGAAGAGCCAGAGAAACTCTTCTGCATGGCGGTCTAAGTCACGTCCTCCAAAGACCGCCGGAGGCACCGTCTCCAAGGCTGCCTCCTCATGACTTTCGGCCTCCCCAAACCGCATCCTCGGTCGGTGGCAGGCTCTCCCGCTTTTGCGACGCCTGGTGGCCACATGTCCAAGACCGATGGGTGAGGGACATTCTGTCTCGCAGTTACAGGATTGAGCTCAGCTCTCGTCCTCCGACTCGTTTTTTTTCAGAACATCTCCGCCCCCCGAGCGGACCAAGGTCATGGCATCCATGGTGGCGGTCCTACACTCTCAGGGCCACTCGGTGATCCCTTACTTAGACGATCTCCTAGTCAAGGCACCCTCCCGGGTGGCATGTCAACACAGTCTGACCGTGGCTCTGGAGACTCTCCAGAGGTTCGGGTGGATCATCAATTTCCCAAAGTCAAAATTGACTCCGACCCAATCACTGACTTACCTCGGGATGGAGTTTCATACTCTCTCAGCGATAGTCAAGCTACAGCTGGACAAACAGCGTTCGCTGTGGTCACGACGGACGCGAGTCTGTCAGGGTGGGGAGCGGTTTTTCTCCACCACAAGGCTCAGGGAACCTGGTCTCCGACAGAGTCCTCCCTTCAGATCAATGTTCTGGAGATAAGGGCAGTGTATCTAGCCCTAAAAGCGTTCCATCCGTGGCTGGAGGGCAGGCAGATCCGCATACAGTCGGACAACGCCACGGCGGTCGCGTGCGTCAACCACCAGGGCGGCACTCGCAGTCGTCAAGCCTTCCAAGAAGTTCGGCGGATTCTGCTGTGGGCGGAGGCCACAGCCTCCACCATCTCCGCGGTTCACATCCCAGGCGTAGAAAACTGGGAAGCAGACTCTCTGTCGCCAGGGCATGGACGCAGGGGAATGGTCTCTTCACCCGGACGTGTTTCAAAAGATCTGTTGCCGCTGGGGAACGCCGGACGTCGATCTCATGGCGTCTCGGCACAACAACAACAAAGTCCCGGCATTCATGGCACGGTCTCAGGATCACAGAGCTCTGGCGGCGGACGCCTCAGTTCAGGATTGGTCGCAGTTTCGACTGCCTTATGTATTCCCTCCTCTGGCAATGCTGCCCAGAGTGTTGCGCAAGATCAGGTCCGACTGCCGCCGCGCCATCCTCGTCGCTCCAGACTGGCCGAGGAGGTCGTGGTACCCGGACCTGTGGCACCTCACGGTGGGTCAACCGTGGGCGCTCCCAGACCGACCAGACTTGCTGTCTCAAGGGCCATTTTTCCATCTGAATTCTGTGGCCCTCAACCTGAATGTGTGGCCATTGAGTCCTGGCTCCTAGCGTCCTCTGGGTTATCTCAAGAGGTCATTGCCACCATGAGACAGGCCAGGAAACCAACGTCCGCCAAGATCTATCACAGGACTTGGAGGATCTTCTTATCCTGGTGCTCTGATCAGGGTTTTACTCCCTGGCCGTTTGCCTTGCCCACTTTTCTTTCTTTCCTTCAATCCGGAATGGACAAGGGCTTGTCTCTCGGCTCTCTCAAGGGACAAGTATCGGCGCTTTCCGTGTTTTTTCAAAAGCGTCTAGCCAGGCTTCCGCAGGTCCGCACGTTCCTGCAGGGGGTTTGCCACATAGTCCCACCTTATAAGCGTCCGCTAGAACCCTGGGATCTTAACAGGGTGCTGACGGCTCTTCAGAAGCCACCTTTCGAGCCGATGCGGGATGTCTCTCTATCTCGCCTTTCACAGAAAGTGGCCTTCCTAGTGGCAGTCACATCACTTAGGAGAGTGTCTGAGCTAGCAGCACTGTCATGCAAAGCCCCCTTCCTGGTGTTTCACCAGGATAAGGTGGTTCTGCGTCCGGTCCCGGAATTTCTCCCTAAGGTGGTATCCCCGTTTCATCTCAATCAGGATATCTCCTTACCTTCTTTTTGCCCTCATCCAGTTCACCAATGTGAAAAGGATTTGCACTTGTTAGATCTCGTGAGCACTCAGGCTCTACATTGCTCGCACGGCGCCCCTGCGCCGTTCTGATGCGCTCTTTGTCCTTGTCGCTGGCCAGCGTAAGGGGTCGCAGGCTTCCAAGCAACCTTGGCTAGGTGGATCAAGGAACCGATTCTTGAAGCCTACCGTTTGTCTGGGCTTCCGATTCCTTCAGGGCTGAAAGCCCATTCTACCAGAGCCGTAGGTGCGTCCTGGGCATTGCGGCACCAGGCTACGGCTCAGCAGGTGTGTCAGGCGGCTACCTGGTCGAGTCTGCACACTTTTACAAAACACTATCAGGTGCATGCCTATGCTTCGGCAGACGCCAGCCTAGGTAGGCGAGTCCTTCAGGCGGCGGTTGCCCACCTGTAAGAAGGGGCCGTTTTTCGGTTCTTTTTATCGAGGTATTCTTTTACCCACCCAGGGATTGCTTTTGGACATCCCAATTGTCTGGGTCTCCCAATGGAGCGACAAAGAAGGGAATTTTGTTTACTTACCGTAAATTCCTTTTCTTCTAGCTCCTATTGGGAGACCCAGCACCCGCCCCTGTCCCTTCGGGCTGTTGTTCTTTTGTGTACACATGTTGTTCATGTTCAATTGTTCTTTTGGTTCATGGTTGAAGTTCTCCGAACATCCTTCGGATTGAATTTACCTTAGACCAATTTTTAAGTTTCCTCCTTCCTGCTTTGGCACCAAAACTGATGGGCCCGTGATGCACGGGAGGGTGTATAGCAGAGGGGAGGGGTTACACTTTTTAAAGTGTAATTACTTTGTGTGGCCTCCGGAGGCAGAAGCTATACACCCAATTGTCTGGGTCTCCCAATAGGAGCTAGAAGAAAAGGAATTTACGGTAAGTAAACAAAATTCCCTTCTTCTTGGGATCAGTCCCATGGATGAGGAGAGGTGATCACCTCCCTTAAACATTTGTTACATGTAGCTCAAAGTATGAAGGAGGGCAGTCTCCGGGCAGTCTACTGGATTGTGTCAGGGAGGCCCTCTGCAGAGGGGAACAAAATATGCACAACCCCCCCCCTCCACCAGATGCAATGAATCTGATTACATTAGAGTCCATGGACTGGGGGTGACACTGTTACAGGACCACACAATAATGGTCTCAGGGTGCTGGTGGAGTTAGAGCATCTGTTGGGCATCTGGATTTCCATAATCTCTATTGGCAGCAGCATCTAAGGCAGGGGTGGGCAATTAATTTTCCCAAGGGGCCGCTTGAGAAATTGGGATGGTTATAGAGGGCCGGACTAATATAATTAACTCAATTTTACCCAATACTGTATATAGTATATATACTATCCCTTCATAAACAAACAGTAAGTTAAACAATACAAAGGTTCAATGATAATATGGAGGATCTAGTTACATCATTATTTAAGGACGTTATTACAGGACAGACATTATTACATATGGAGAATACAGTAAAGGGACATATTACAGGAAGGGGACATTGTTACAGATGGGGGACCTTATTATAGGATAGGGCCTATACATTTGACTAACATGCTGGTGGGGGCCCTGCATCAAATTTTGGACCATGTTTATGCACACACATCAGATGGTGAAGGGTGTACAGTACAGCACAGCCAGTATTCAGATTAGCATATACTATACATGGCTGCAGACATCAGAATGTATATAACAATGTGTACACTGGATGTATAGGGCTGTGTGCGCTCTGCACTGCACCTTAAAAGGTGCGCTTCAGAGCTCCGTTCTGAAGCACATGGTGCCGGCAGAGAACGTGCGCTCTGCATGCTGCCTCTCCCATAGACAGAGCAGGGGCTGCCGGCAAAGTGCACGGAAGAAGTGACATGTCACTTCTTAAAACGCAGCGATTCGGGCAGCAGCAGAAGTGCTGTGCGCTAAGACGCCACGTGCGCACGGCCCCTGCACAATCTCCATAGACTGTGCAGGGGACGCAGGATGCATGCAGTTACTCTGCGCTACAAAGCGCAACGTAACTTCATGTAATTACGCAACGTGCGCACATAGCCTTATACTGGGCACAGATATACAATGATTTGTACAGTGGCTGATTCAATACATGCACCAGAACCTCTCACGCTGTAATATCTGGGTCCATATACTTTATACTGTATGATGTCCTGGAGCCAGGCTGAGGATCAGACCGTGCAGGATGTTATGTGCTCCTGCCTGCAAGTCTCTATACTCTCACTGTGTTATTGCTGGAGCCATTATTGTGAGGCTGGAGCCGAGGGCTCCCACTGACAGCCGACGAGATCTGTGTCAAAGTTCACCTGAATAGAGCGACTGCACTGCAGACAGCTGCTGTGAACATACCGGGAGAGCCGGGTCCTGTCACCTCGTCACTGTGGAACATCAGAGACCTCCTGCCTGCCCGACCCTGTGCTGAACTCCTCCTGCACACAGACTCATCTCCTGCCGCAGGCACGCTGGGTGAGGTGAGTACAGCAGACTCTGCCGACCACCAAGTACAGTGTGGGCGTGTCTGCTGTACTCGGATGCAGCCGGCCGGCACTTTTGCAAGTTTAAATCAACAGTGCGCGGTCAAAATCAAGAGTCAGTTGGGCAGCCCGAAACATCTGCTGAGTCTCCAGCCTTAGGCCAGCCCGCCCGCAGGGCAACTTATGACGCGATGTAGGTCTCTGTAATAGCAGCCTATCTGACAAAGGTATTTCTGGACGGTATCTGCGTCTGCTCTCAGCAGTGTAGATCAGGCCACGCCCCCAACTCTGAGCTAAGAAGGGCGGGCCGGTCACAGACAGTAGGCGGGCCGGATGCGGCCCGCGGGCCGCACCTTGCCCGGGTCTGATCTAAGGGGTTAAAATGCCATAGTTGGCGCTAACATTGATCGTGACTGCTACAGGTTGTCGGCTATAGTGTACAGCCGAGAGCTACTGCATTTTCACTCTGGGGATGCAATTCACTTAGGGCAGTAAAAAGACTTTTCTCTATTGCTTCATTGGGGGACACAGACTGTGGTGTCCCCCAATGAACGCTTTGAGAAAAGGATTTTACGGTGAGTACCCAAAATCTTTATATTACTGGTCACTAAGGGGCAGTAACAGGCTTACAAATGGTAAAGTACAGTCATCCTAATACTGATTTAATTGCTCTTAGTCTAATATGTTGAAAAATTAGTATTTGAATGTGAAAATGAGTTAACATCTAAATATTATCTGGGACGTGTGGACGCGTTTCCTGCCTCTGTAACTAATTAATATGTGTGCGCACAAGGAATTATGGCGGAGTCTCTTGTTTTAGATCGCATGGGCTTTGAACAAAGGCATTAAAGCAGAGTATAAGCAGTACTGGGATGTTGAAATAGGGGTCACCTACATACCATGGAGTAAAGTCAAACCGGACGACCTCGAGGCACTTTGTGAAGGAGGAATGTTGGACAACGACACCCTTTGTTCAGGTACATAAACATTTTATCACTGAATATTTCTTCCTTAGTTATTTTATTTTTAAACTGATTTATTTATTTTTCTTAAGATTGGAAACCTATAACTAAAAAGCCGCCGCCGGAGAGTAAAGATGTACCTCATAATGGGGCAACGGAAAGTGGACAGGCTGAAAATGTCTCCTCTATACCTCAACCTCTGCAACCATCTTTACCGATGCTCTCTCTCCAGATTCGTCATCCTATGACGGCGGTGGTGAGTGTTATTGCCAGCCTTTCACATTTTAGTAGTTTGTAAAGAGTTTGCAGCAGTGTTGTGTAACTACAGGAGTATGGGTTCATGTTCTAGAGAAATGGCTTTGGAGTTGTTTAGCGGCTGTAGGTGCTCCTCCAAACATCCTGCGAATGCTTGAGCCGCTAATGCCAATAATTGCTTGTTTATACACGGAAGGCCTAAGCCACACGGCATGAAAATCGGAGCGAGTGGAATGCGATAAAACATCGCATTCCACTCGGACCAATATTACTCTATGTGCCAGCACCCATGAGCGATTTATTTTCTCAGCCCTAATCGGACCGAAAAAACAATCGCAGCATGCTGCAGGTGCAGTGCGATCCTTCTTTCTCTCGCACCCATTCAAGTCTATGGGGTGAGAAAAAAATCGCACTGCACTCGCGGTACATCGGTGTACCACGAGTGCAGAGCGAGAATGGCAATAGCCAGCAACGGAGGAGAAAGGGAGATAAATCCCTCCCTCCCCTCCTCAGAGCCGCGCCGCCCCCCTCCTCAGAGCCGCACCGCCCCCATGATCGAACCTCCGTGGCAGTGACACTCGGCTCCTGCTGTGCTGCTGTGGAGGTCGCCTGAGCTATAGCTTGTTCAAATGTAATAAGATCTGTGTATATAAATAATCAAATTGTAGATGTAGTTGCAGAATTATCTGTCTATGTAGCCATCGCATAGACCCATAATATAATTCTAAGCTGTATAGTCATGAAGGAGTTAACCAAAGATAATGAAGCCAGAATGTGAAGCTGCAAAAGTGTTATCAGTAATGTTCACACAGAAAGAATGTACAAGAAACAAACTGCGCTGTGAGAAATGAAAGAGTAAAAGTACTCCCTGTTTAGCTTCAAGGCCGAAGTAGCTATTCTGTATAAGTGGATCTATCGAATACACGAGTCAGTTGATGACGCTGGCTCAAGTAGAACAGGTCTGTGTGTTCATTGTCTTATACATTGATATATTGGCACTGATATACAGCTAATACGGCACCATCTCTGATACCCTGTATGAAGATACCATTAGCGGTCTTCACCTCAATTCCTCGCTTGACACTGCCAGCGTGAGCCAAGTGTCATACGGGTATCGCATTAGTCCCCATGTGGCCCCGGCCGAACATTTATAGTTGAACAACTTTGTGTTGCATTGAATATAGTTTCTTGTCACAGTAATGTTTTCGGTTTGTGTTACTTGTACTTAATGCATTTTTCCTTCTCTTGCATCACCAGCCAATTCCTCAGCCAGTGCCATCTCTTTCAACAATGCCATCAGTTCAACCTCTGCAGCCGGGCGCTGCTTTACCTTCTCTCGCAGGGTTACCAATTCCACAAGGGTTACCTCCACCCCCGCAAGGGTTGCCTATGCATCCGTCATTGCCACCATTGCAAGGAATGCCTTTGCCTCAAGGATTGCATTTCCCAGGGCCTATAAATATACCACCTCCAGGTTTTGCTCCTGGTGTTCCCCCGCCTCCATTTATGAGGCCAGGATTTAATCCAATGCAGTTGCCACCAGGTAAGAATGTTGTGCATTTTGTCTGGCTGTCTTTCTTTGTGGATGTGATACATTAACCATTCCTGTACCTGATGGGGCTTACAGCATGAAATGTTTTCATATTTGTGCATATTGTTATTGCTGGAGAAAGTAAAGGCCCAGTCACACTAAACAACATCGCTAGCAACATCGCTGCTAACGAACAACTTTTGTGACGTAGCAGTGATGTTGCTAGCGATGATGTGTGTGTGACATCCAGCAACAACCTGGCCCCTGCTGTGAGGTCGTTGGTTGTTGCTGAATGTCCTGGGCCATTTTTTTAGTTGTTGTTCTCCCACTGAAGCGCACATCGCGGTGTGTGACAGCGAGAGAGCAACAACTGAATGTGCAGTGAGCAGGGAGCCCTAAGAAGCCCTTACCTTGGTTACCCAATATTTACCTTCGTTACCAGCCTCCGCCGCTCTCACGCTGCCAGTGCCGGCTCCTGCTCTCTGCACATGTAGCTGCAGGACACATCGGGTAATTAACCCCATGTGTACTGTAGCTAGGAGAGCAGGGAGCCAGCGCTAAGCGATGTGCGCTAGTAACCAAGGTAAATATCGGGTTGGTTACCCGATATTTACCTTAGTTACCAAGCGCAGCATCGCTTCCATGCGTCGCTGGGGGCTGGTCACTGGTTGCTGGTGAGATCTGCCTGTGTGACAGCTCACCAGCAACTCGTGTAGCCACGCTCCAGCGATCCCTGCCAGGTCAGGTTGCTGGTGGGATCGCTGGAGCGTCGCAGTGTGACATCTCACCAGCAACCTCCTAGCAACTTACCAGCGATCCCTATCAGGTTGGATTGTTGTTGGGATCGCTGGTAAGTTGTTTAGTGTGACTGGGCCTTAACACTGCTTCTTGCAGGGGTAACCGTGAGGGAGGGCTTTCTCTGGTACAGTAATGCTTGAGCAGGGAGCTGGGATTAAACAATTTTGCTATTTGAAAGACTATAGGTGCATTCAACATGAGAAAAAATCCTAACACATTAGCGGTTACCTCGCATTAAAGAAAATTGTTGCCACAAACGTCTAGATTCCAAAGAAAAAACACAACAATAATGGCAGAGGGAAAAAAATCCAACGAAGTGGAAAATAGACTTGAACATAAATGCTTCGAAGAAGGATTTGGTGCAAAACAGTCTTAAAAGGGTCGTTACAGTTCATTGGTTTTTTAAAACATGCGTACATGGGCAGTGCCAATGAGCTTAGCGGCTCTGAGGAGCTTGTGCCATATACATACAGTGCTACTGAGCCAGAAAGGTACGGGTGTGCACTACAGTTATGTACCTTGTGCTGGTGCCCGGGAGGAGTGAGACTAAGACGGTCAGTCAGCCACTGCGCTGGTTCCTGGGTGCTCGTGGAAACAAGGTAATAATCCAAGAATTCCAAAGAAAAAATGAGATCACTGCACTCACAGGGAAAATCCAAGCTGTTCTTTATTCAAACCATGAAGTGGAGTAAAACAGCGGTAAGAGAGCCGGGTGCCAGCTCCCTCAGGACGACGGCCGTTTCGTACTTCCTGGTACTTCCATGGGTCCACTTACAGTGGTACTGAGCTCAGCGGCTCTGAGGAGCTTGTCATGTACATACAGGACCAATGAGCACTGTCCTGTCACCACTACAGACAACTTATATATATATATATATATTATGTAATCTGTGTGTGTGTGTGTGTGTGTGTGTGTGTGTGTGTGTGTGTGTGTGTGTGTGTAGATATAGATAGATATAGATAGCTATAGATGGATATAGATAGATCTATCTCTATCTAATAATAAATATATTTGTGTATATAAATAAATAAAATATATAATGCACTGGCAGACGCCAGTATGAGCTTCGGTGCAGAGCACCATGCGTGATGGGTCGGGCCTACAATTGATGCCAAACCATTATTTTAGTTGTCATTTGTAGGCTTGCAGGAGCTATCTTTGTAATTTTATCCTTTTGAGAACCTTAGTAAGGGTGTTTGTGATTTGCAATAGTGACTAACCTAGAAATGCGAAATACACCACATCCGAGCTTATGACACTGTAGATGTCCTATTATCCGTATTATATTCCGTGCACCGCTGCCCCCACCATGGCCCTCACGGCTGCAGTTCACTGGAGGGGAGCCCCATAACATCTGGAAGCCTACCACACTGCTCGCTGTGCCCATGGGTTGAAGAGGACCGCTCAAGTTGTTTTCTATTTTAATCTGTATGTCTCTAAGAAAGAGAGAAAAAGGCTGGTTCAATAATTTTATGATTGTTCTTGGCATTGTGGAGATAGAGGCTCTTAAACTTGATATGTAAATTTCCCCTTGAACCAAGTGTTTCATTAATTTTCTCTGGGGGCAGTTACGTTTTCCCTCTATGACTTCGCCCAATTTTAACCCCTTAGTGACCAGGCCAAATGCTTCACTTTGTGTGACAAAAATTCTGGAATGCTTGAACATATCCCAGTGATTAAGATTTTTTGTGACACTTTATACTTTAATGCTAAATTTAGGACTTTGTTTTGTTTATAAAAATATCGGAAATTTGACTATTTCTAAAAATGTTGCAATTTTCAAACTTTGATTATTCCTTTAATCCAGATCATCACACTACACCAAATAATTAACATTTACCTTCTTTCAGCTTAACATCAGCTCCATCTGTAAAATGTTTTTATTTTGTTAGGATATTAGACGGTTTAAAAATATAGCAGTAATTTTATTTTTATTTTTTTCATACTGAGAGGACATGGCAGTTGTTACTGATGAAATTCTATGTAGATAGGAGGGAGGTGGGGCTCTGGCGCCTCGCTCTGGGCTCTGGCGCCTCGCTCTGGGCTCTGGCGCCTCGCTCTGGGCTCTGGCGCCTCGCTCTGGGCTCTGGCGCCTCGCTCTGGGCTCTGGCGCCTCGCTCTGGGCTCTGGCGCCTCGCTCTGGGCTCTGGCGCCTCGCTCTGGGCTCTGGCGCCTCGCTCTGGGCTCTGGCGCCTTGCTCTGGGCTCTGGCGCCTTGCTCTGGGCTCTGGCGCCTTGCTCTGGGCTCTGGCGCCTTGCTCTGGGCTCTGGCGCCTTGCTCTGGGCTCTGGCGCCTTGCTCTGGCGCCTTGCTCTGGGCTCTGGCGCCTCGCTCTGGGCTCTGGCGCCTCTCTCTGGGCTCTGGCGCCTCTCTCTGGGCTCTGGCGCCTCTCTCTGGGCTCTGGCGCCTCTCTCTGGGCTCTGGCGCCTCTCTCTGGGCTCTGGCGCCTCGCTCTGGGCTCTGGCGCCTCGCTCTGGGCTCTGGCGCCTCGCTCTGGGCTCCCCCTCTGGCTCTGCCTCTGGCTCCCCTCATCAGCACCAACTGCCATCTCCTATCTCAGTAATGGGAAAGTCTTCACTGAATACAGATTTTGGCTCAATCGATAATTTTCATAATTTGATCAATTCTGGCAGAGAAAGAAGCAAATTTGTCTGGTAACATAGATATATTACAAAGTTGTTTATTTTCAGGGGACTATTGATTTATGAACGAATTAAAGCTACAGTTACACTTTTTAAGTTGTCTGGCGTAACATGCATAAAAGTGGAAAAGTTCACTGGGTATGAATACTTTTGTTTACCTGTTTAAATTATGATTGGGCAGTATTATAGAGATAAAATTTGTGGTTCTCTGAGAAAAAAACTGTTAAAACCCCCAAGTTCAAGGGGAAGTTTGCATATCAACTTAAAGGGAACCTATCACCGGGTTTGTCCCTTATAAGCTGCGGCCACCACCAGTAAGCCCTTATGTACAGTATTCTAGAATGCGGTATGTAAGTGCCCAGACACTTCTGTAAAACCCCTTAACGACTTAAAGCTGTAAAGTTATGTCCTAGCGGTAAGTGTTAATCCCCACCAGCTGCTGCGGGCAGCCGGGAGGGATCCTCGCACATGTCAGCTGATTTGTACAGCTGACGTGTGCCTTGCAGGCACGAGTGGAATAGTTATCCACCCGTACCTGTTAACCCCTTAAATGGCTCTGTCAAAATGTGACAGCGCCATTTTAATGACAATCTTGGTAAAGGTTTACTCACCGCCTGTCACTGGAAGTCACGTGACGTGATCACATGGATCCCATGGTTCTCATGGTAGCACAGGGTCATGTGATGACTCATGTAGCTCACATGACTCAGGTCCTGTAACCAGCAGCAGAGTACTGCAGGTTACTAGAGATGATCATTTCTCCCAATCTGAGCGGTGCTGCTCTGATTGGGAGAAAAGAATGAGCGATCAGACTACTGATCTTTATAGCCCCTAGGGGGACTAGTAAAATAAAAAAAAAATGTTTTGAAAAAAAACCTAAAAGTTCAAATCACCTTTCGTTCCATTGAAAATTAAAGGGTTTCCGAAATGCTTGAACAAAATTTAAAATTAAGTAACACTAGAAGTTCCAGAAGTGGGGTCATTTGACATTTTTACCATTTGAACCCTATGGAGCTCGAAATTCCTGGGACTTCTAGTGTTAATTGGTACATGGCGTAGCGGCAAAATAAATTCCAAACGTCAAAATTGTTTTTGGTCGCCCCAATTTTTGCGCAAAGTGCAATAACAGGTGATTAGAATGAAGCATCTGCGCAAAAATGATACCATTAAAACCATCAGTTCGAGACGCAAAAAATAAGTAGTTACTGAGTCATAGATCCCGAAAATTGAGAACGCTACAGGTCACGGAAAATGGCGCAAAAGGTGCACAACCTTTTTTTTGGACAAACTTCTGATTTTTTTTTTTTTTTTTTTTTTTTTAACCTTTTAGATAAAAGTAAATTTATACGTTTGGTGCCAACGAACTCTCACCGACCTGAGGCATCTCTCTGAATAGTAAACACAGTGAATAAAATATCTCAAACAATAATGCAATCGCACCTTTTTTTTTTTTGCAATTTTTCCACATTTAGAATTAATTTTTTTTGACATTTTCAAGTACACTATATGGTAAAACTCACGGTTTAATTTAAAAGTACAACTCGTTCCGCAAAAGAAAGCCCTCACATGGCTATATTGGCGGAAAAATAAAGTTATGGCTCTCGGAAGAAGGGTGGCAAAAAAAAATGGAAAGTGCAAAGTCGACCAGTCGTGAGGTGGTTAACATAAAAAAATCAGCTTTTATTAAACTTGCCTGCTGGGCGCTAGTCTGATGGGCATCATTTGTCCTGGTCTGGCATCTTCTATCTTCTTGTGATCGCCGCCCTCCTTCCCTGTTCCATGTGGATGATGCATGCTACATCATCCACACAGAGGCCTCCATTGCACCTCACTCTGCCCCGCTAAGGGCAGAGCAAAGTACTGTAATGAGCAGGGAAAGGTCAAAGACTGCCTGCGCATGCGCACTACAATACTTTGATTTGCCCTCAGCATGGCAGAGAAAAGTGCGCGAGCGCAGGAGCGCAATGGAGGCCTTTGTGAGGGTGACGTAGGACGCGTCATCCACACGGACCTGGGCAGGTGGACTGTGATGGAAGGAACATAGGAGGCACTGGACCAAGACCAGCGCCGCCCATCGAATCCGACCGCTCGGCAGGCGAGTATAATATGTTTTGTTATACAGAGCAGCCTGGGTATTTGTATATAGTATTCTAGAATACTGTATATAAAAGCTTACTGGTGGTGGCCACATCTTATAAGGAACAAATCTGGTGACTTGTTCCCTTTAAAAATCCTTTATCTCCACAGTGCTGTGGAAGAAAATAAAACCATTTTAATCAGCCCCTCTGCCCCATATTACTGACAATGTTTTTTTTCCAATTTAAAGTTTTTTTATTGAGTTTTCAAAAAAAGAAACATACATGAGAAGAACACTGAACCGTGCTGTAGCAAATAGCACTCATCGACAATCTGAACGATAACAAACTATCATGGGCTTCATAATGGAATGTCGAAGATTACATTGATACATGGATACTCACTCCTTTTAAACCATATAAAATAGTAAAACAAAAAAGAAAGCTAAAAGAAAGAGGCAGTCATGAAGTATAAAGAGGAAAGAGTGGGTCAGAGAAAGTAGTGAAAGGATAGGAAGTAGGATGCAGCCCACCGGGACTGATACAATTACTGACAATGTTTTTTGTTTTAAGTGTTATGGCTTGAGAGGTCTTCTTTAAAGGGGCTCTTCAAAAGGTAATGTAAGATGGCTCTTGCTGGAACACATGCTAGGAACCCACGACTGGCAAATAGGGATGAGCGAACCAAAACTGTAAAGTTCGGGGTTTGTACCGAATACCTTGTGTCTGCTGTTGAACCCTGAGTACGGACTTTTTACTGTACATCCGGTTCCTGTTGGGTTTTGTCATCGAAATAAGGCTTGTTGAAAGGCCGCAGAGCAGCCAATCGGCAAGCTTTTTTTGGTGTGGGTACTGTATTGGCATGGCTGTAATTGGCCAGTGCAATAAGTGGGATCCCGCCCTATGTTTGATAACCAGCGGGGGTAAAGCAGCAGCTACAGGCTGCAACTCAGCAGTCTGCTTTACTGTGGCTGGCTATCAAAAATAGAGAGGATCCCATAATTTAAAAAAAAAAAACAAAAAAAAAAAAACCTGTGCCCTCACACTTTATTTTTGATAACCAGCCACGGTAAAGCTGGCAGATGGGTGCTGGTGTTATCGGGGTGGGAAGAGCCATGGTCATTGGCCCCTCCGAGCCTAAAAATAGTTGCCCGCAGCCGCCCCAGAAGTGGCACATCCATAACATGCACCAATTCTGGTGCTTTACACTGCTTATCCCAATTGCCCTGGTGCAATAGCAATCTGGGTAATATTTGGTGGTGTCAGCCGTGATTTGTCAAAAATCACAACTGCCATCAAGCCTTAGGTTAGTAAAGGGTAGGGGGTCTGAGACTCCCCCCATTACTGACCTGTAAGTCAAAAGAAATACCAAAAAATCCTTTATTTGAAATGAAATTTAAAAAAAACACACCCTATTTCACCTTTTTATTAACCACAAAAACGCCCCTGCAAGTCCAACATTCATACAATGATCTCAGTTCTGTTACATCCAGAAGCTGCAGTGATGCAAAACGCGACCACTCACTCCAGCTTCTGGGACACACAGCCGCATGGGACCCAGCTATGAGAAGCCACAACGTTGCTGAGTTCACTGGAAGTCACAGCCATGCTCACCTTGGTAGCAAGTGTGACTGCCGATGAACACAATGCCAGATTGCAGCTGCCACAGGAGACAGTCTGGCAGTCAGGTCACTCAAGCTCACATTCGGGGGCACACTGGAGTTCACTGCCCTTAGTGAATTCAATTGAACCTGCTGCACTGCTGTTCCCACAATGGGTTAAACTGAGTTCACAGAGGGCAGCGGGGAAATCCCAAAGTGTGAACTCTGGTGATCGGATTGCCGGACTTCTTTGGCACTGTGTCCCACAATCTGGCAGTCAGATCACCAAAGTTCACACTTTGGGGCTCCCCCGCTGCCCTCAGTGAACTCAATTGAACTTGCAGTGCCTCTGTGTCCCACAATGGGTTCAACTGAGTTCACAATGTGGGAACCTACAGATGTTCGAAAAATGCTTGCGTTCCTCGTCAACTTCATCATACTTTGTACACAAATTGTGTCTGTCTGGGCATCGTACTGTTCGTTATGAATACCAAGCATGGCAATACTCATCACTACTGACAACACCCCTATATACGAGAGGCTGCTGCTAAGTCTTTGGCTTTACTAAGAAAGTAACGAGTTTTGATGCTGAAACTTTACATTTATTCCACATACTCTCCACTGATGTCACCACACTTCTTACATCGGTATTCCAAGTTCTGTAGCCTAGCAAAAAGAAGAATTTCGGTTGTGCCTTTAAACTAGGCATCTGAAGCAGCCATGGCATTAGAAATGGTGTGAAATTTGGTACCCCTGAGGTGTTTTTACAGGTTTGGAAACAGATAGTTGGAGGGAGCTAGATCTGGTGAATAAGGTGGGTGGTCAACCAGCTGGAAGCCCAGCTCTGCCAGTTTTGATGTGGTCGCTTGTGCAGTGTGAGCGGAGGCGTTGTCTTGCAGGAACAAGATTCCTTTAGACAGCTTGCTGCGCCTTTTGGCCTTCAGAGCTGCCTTCATTTGGTCCAAAAGTTTAATGTCATACCTTGCATTGATGGTGGAACCCTTCTGAAGGTAGTCCACTAGCAGCACGCCCTCCTAATCCCAGGACACAGACGCCATCACCTTAGTGGCTGATTTTTGCATCCTGAACTTCTTTGGATGAGGGGAACCACTGTGCCTCCGCTCTTTTGACTGCTCCTTGTTTTCAGGGTCATACAAATAAATCCAGGTCTCATCCATAGTGACCAGTCAATCCAGCAAGTTCTTATCAGTCCGGAAACACTGACAAATGGACCAGGAAGTTTTCACTCGCTGCTTCTCTGATCTGTTGTCAAACATTTGGGGACCCACTTTGCAGAAGCTTCCTCATGTCCAAATGTTCATGTATAATGACACAAAAACGTTCACGGGAAATCCCCATGATGTCTGCTATTGCTTTAGCTGAAATTCGTGGATTCTTCAGTATGAGGTTGTGCACAGCATCGACGATCTCCGGAACAACCACTCTCGGGCGTCCAGGACGTTCCTCATCATTGGTGCTGAAGGGGCCCCTTTTTAAATTTGGTAACCTAGTTCTTAACTGTGGAATATGAAGGGCATTGATTCCCCCCCCCCCCCCCCCAATATCTGCGACATATCACCATGAATATCCTTTGCGGACTTTCCTTACAGAAACAAGAATTGTATCTCTCCTCTGCTCTCAGTTGCTGTGAATATTGCATTTGATTCTGCCATTGTTTTCCCGCGTGCATAGAACACTGTTGCCATAAGCAACAAACACAAAATTTTGAAAACATATATTAGACACATAAGGCTTTCATGTACAAAAAAAGTGAACACAAAGACTTATCAGCAGCCCCTTGTACAGTAGATGACACACATTCACAACAGATGATGTCACAGCTCACCTACTCCATCTTCATAGTGATTTGTGGCAAGATCTTAGCATGGGCAAAAAAAATACTTTGAGTTAAGCAACAAAGGACTGACTGTTCATGTGGCTGCTGAAAAAATAGGAAGTTTGAGTCCAACATTAGGCCTAGTAGCCAATGTGGAAATTTAAATATATAATATTGGAATAAGAATTTTTTTTATTTTTTTTTTTTTTAAAGGTGGGGGGATGTTGTTTGGTATTATCAGATCTGGCCATTACACAGCTCATAGGGGGCATAAGATTACGCCACGCAGAAACATTTATTTTAAACACATCCAATTGTGCAACTTATTATTATTCCAAGATCTATTGATTAAAATCTACTTTGTGAGACAACCCTTAATATGTAAGCCGCACAGTGTGGCTCTCCGAATGAGCAGAAGGAAAACCATTCAGGATAATTACAATGCCAGGGTTACAATTGTGATGAAGCATTTCAGTCACTGATTTCTCTAACACTGTATCTGCCCTCCAGGCTTTCTACCTCCTCCGGGGATGCCCCCTCCCATGGGTCCATTATCTATTCCTCCACCTTTACCTGGACCTTTATCTGGACCTTTACCAGGACCTTTACCCGGACCTTTATCTGGACCTTTACCCGGACCTTTACCTGGATTCGCCATGCCTCCGACCTGTAAGTGACTTCCATTCTGGAACATCATGGTTTATATTTGTTCTCATGTTTATAGCTTTAGATGGATGATGATTAATTATGAGTTCAGTGTACAGATTATAAGCAATATATATTATCTTAGAACTTGAACAGCAGCGCTTCAAAGTCAGTCCCCACTGAAATTAATATTTGTAAAGCTACGGTCTTATATCTTGTAGGACACACATGCACCTAATTTCATTTCTTTTAATTACTATGTAAAATGCCTGCAAACTCACTAGAGCAGAATAGGATGCTTGGAGCCGATGATGTTGCGTTGGTTTTTGGGCGATTTTTTTTGCAGAACTGTTCTGGCCTCATTAATGCTGGGAGCTTTGTGAATAACACTTGTTTCTTAGCTGCAGTAGGTCCTTCATCAAACGATTCAGATGTGTCACAAGGACATCCTATATCTCTTGGATCTGGACGAGAAAATATTGAGTCTGATGATAATGGAAATGGATTTGGGCCTGCTCCACAAGGAGGGCCAAATAATGCTCCTGGGCCAATGAACCCACATCACGGTAAGGCTTTCTTTAAAATGTTTTTCGTACTCTGTTCTGTAATTGACTGCTTTATATTGTACATTACAGCATCTTACTATAAGGACGATTTTAGATATATTTTTAGGTGTCCTTTTGTAGCGCTATCACTACGTCCTCTGGTACCTTCATGAGGACGCATTGGCTGTTCATGCAGTTTATGAAAGGAAAAAAATAATTTGACTACTGTGAGCATTTTTATGCTAAAAACTTTTTCGGATAGTGCCTTACTGTCTGGACAGACTACTAGATTTTAGGTGATTGGTTCATTTTGTAAAAATATGCCTATAGGAAATTTGTGGAAAATATACTTATTGGGGGAAAGGTTTAGAAATTCATCAAGACTGATGTAGTGCACGTTCCCGCTACGCCAGTCTTGCCTGGAGCACACGGCTCCAAATTCATTAAGAGGTGCGCACCATTTAAGACTTCATTCATCATCTTTGTGGCGTGCGCCTCTGTGCGAAGTTAAGGGGCTGGAGTAGTATATCGTATATATAAAATGCCAGCAGTGTTTATTAATTTGACGGGGAGGGACTGACTACACCATGTAATGCTCCAGCTATGTGACTTTCGGCTGAGGTGTATCAAACTGGTGTGAAAAAAAAAAAAAATGTAGGAAATAGTTGTACAACACCAAAAGTTGGCAACTTTTCAAAACTTGCGTTAGTATTCTAGCCCTATGTATTTTTAGGTCCTTGTTAGATTGGTTAGAGGGTTTAGTCCTGCTCCACTCACTTCTGTTTCGAGAGGTCAGTGAGACTTGGTGACTGCAAGGCCACAGATTCCTACCTGAATGCAAAGTATTGTGCACCTTTCCTATGCTAATAAAATTGTCCCACTCACCTCTTGATGCAGACGTGAGCAGAGGGCTAACACTTTAAATGAGACATTCAGAAGACTTCTATAAAGAACGGATATCTGCAAGGTTTCAGGGAAAGATTAGCTACCGTATGCTAAGCTGCTGCTCTGCCCGAGTCACAAAGGTGGTTACATGGACATCCAGTTTACATATTTACACATGTTTAGTGTTGTCTCCTATGTCATGCAATGCAACATATCAAGAGAGAAAATCTCGTGAACCCAACATATTGTTGCCCTTCTAATGACTTGTGGTGAGCGAGCACTACGATGCTCTGTACTCATTAAGAGCAGTTAAATGCTCTGAACTCGACTCAAGTACCGTGCGTAATGGAAGTCAATGGGGACGTGAGCATTTTTCAAGAAGATTTCCTGGAGAAATGCTCAAGTCGCCCATTGACTTCCATTACACTCGGGCGCTTGAGTCGCAGCCATCCGAACATCCAGCTGCACTAAAAATAGGCTGAACTAGATGGACATAGTTTCTAAGGCTTATGTTACATACAGAGCATGGTAGTGCTTGCTCATCACTAGTAAGGACACCTCGAGAATATGGGATCCAGCTTTGGGCTCCAATTTTAAGCAGGATTTTCAGATGTTGGTCATTTCAAAGTTTGCAACTATGTTATAAGAAGGCATGCAAGTTCAATGCTATAATGAGAAGTTGGAACAGTTTGTTTAGCTTAAGAAAAAGACATCTCTGAGGAGATCATATTTATATGTATAAATACACATACACATGTGGGCAATACAAAGAACTGGCACATGACTTATTCCTTGCAAAGACAATTCTAAGTACCAGGGGGCACTCACTGTGAGTGGAAGAAAGGCGATTTACAGCAGCTAAATAGAAAAAAGGGGTTCTTTTACCGTTAGAGCAGTCAGACTGTGGAATGCCGACCACAAGAGAGTAATCGCAGACACTATAATTATGAATAATTCGGTGACAAAGAATGTATAATGGTTGAACTTGATGATGGACTGAAGTCATTTTTTCAACCTTTGTAACATCTGAAGAGCCTTATCTTGGGTAGTATTGCTTGGTATTGTATGTTGAGGCTTTAATGTTTTTATTTTTTATACATGCTGTAAATGATCCCTTTTACCAGTTCTGACGTTTTGTTTACATAAAAGAAAATGATCACGATGCAATCAGAAAATCACATTTGGCTTTATTGTAGTGTTAGCATAAAGCTTTAATATATGTATAATTGACATTGTGATGCCACCTGGTGTCCAGAGTGCATAGCACCATGCACATCCACCTAATGAGCCGAGTGCTCGTGGTCACACATGCTCACTCAGATGTCTGCCTAGTGATCTTTTCACTGCAGAGCAGTCAATAACCATAGCTGTCTGTACAGTGGCATGGCAGGAGAGCTGATGAGACTCTAGCTGCCAGAGGTGGGAGGATACTCTAGCTGCCAGAGGTGGGAGGAGACTGTCTTGAAAATATTCGCATTAGTAGTACATGAGACAAAATATCATGGAAAAGGTATTTTTCTTGTTCTGGAAATCCTACAAAGTCCTTCAGGACCTCAGTATGAAGATGATACATTGGAAAACATGTTATGGAATGAATTTGCAAAACGTATAATTAAGTGCTTGAGAAACACAATCCACCATTTCCAGTGATTACTTTGGTTACCAGTTTTCCTAGTAGTTAAAGGACAAGTTACAGTGTCTTTACATCTAGTTTTTGTTCTGTTTGTGTCTCCTGGACCTAATGTCCACCCTTGCTTTTCCTGAGCAATGACAAGGGAACCCTCTACACACACTATAGTGAATTGTATGTGTTGAATAAAGATTTCAATTAGGGATCCATCCCTGGGGGTGATATAGGCACATTTCTATTTCTCTGTGAGCTTTGCAATTACATTTTTTAACCTATGTATATATATTTTTTATTCTGCTTTATCTACACACATGGGGATTGGTTTGTTACATCAAGATGTATTTATTAACTTTTTTTTTTGTCATCTTAAAACTATTTTTGAATATTTATACATCTAGAAAGGCTTTCCTGCAGTCTATTGAAAGAAAATGCGTTTAAAAGCCGTTGAGGTATCAAGTATTAACAAAGTAACACGTGTTTTACACAGATTGCATATATGACTTTTTTTTTTTTTTTATTTACTTTTATAATTAGTCTTTCATAGTATTGAGCGAGTAGTTAACTATTCATACTCTATCGATGCTGTTAGTGAGTACTGTCCACTACTTGCATATTCGTTGAGTAGCGGGCGCAATGTAAGTCAATGGGAAATACTCGCTAAGTATCAAGTAACTAGAATGCCATACTATTCGCTACTCGCACAAAGTATGGCTTTCGGGGTACTCGATACCTAGCGAGTATTTCCCATTGACTTGCATTGCGCCCGCTACTCGTAACGAATATGCAAGTAGCAGACAGTAATCACTAACAGCATAGTGAGCACGAATGCTTTACTCCCTCAACACTAGTCTTTCACTTTATGAACCAGATTAAGCCGCAAACCCATTTAGGAAAGAAGATTAATTGTAGTTCATAAGCATTGATTTTTGTAGCATCCTGCATCTACTGAACTATAATCGAATACATAATCCCCTTTTCCCCCCAACTATTTACATGTACTTGTAGCTTTCAAAGACAAGTCCAACTTTACCTTTTTTATGTTTAATCTTTTTTTTTTTTGTTAAAGTTTTAACAGGGCAGCAAAAGTGCTTTACAAGCATAACATTTCAAAACATCCTCAGCGTAGACATAAATTCTTGAAAAATAAGAGTACCCCAACAGGTAAAGAACAGTTATGTAGAACCAAACCCTCTACACATTTTTGAGGAAGAAGTTGTGGAGGTGGCCTGAGCTATAGTTTGTTTGTTTAAACGTAATAAGAGTATGTGTGTATGTAAATAATCAAAATATAGATGTAGTTGGATAATTATCTGTCTATGTAGCCATCGCATAGACCCATAATATAATTCTAAGCTGTATAGTCATGAAGGGGTTACCAAGGATAAGTGAACAGATGTACTAACAATGAACAAAGAAAGTATTTGTGCTTATCAGTAGTTCCACACAAAGAAGGAATGTGCCATCCATGGGATGAAATGTGGGTACATACACTCCCCAACCCTCCCTATGCAGTTTCGATGTGTGAGAGAAAACAGATTGATACTTTTTGTATATTTCTGAAGGTTGAAATGTAATACTAAAATCTGGGCTATAGATTATACGAGTTCAGTTGGTGACGCTGGCTCAATGAGAGAACATGTCTGTGTGGTCATTGTCTGATTCATTAATATCAGCACTGATATACAGCTAATACGGCACCAGTCTCTGGATACCCTGTATGAAGATACCATTAGCTATCTTTACCCAAAATCTCTACCTTGACAAAGTCATTTACCAATGCCTTCAATACTTTTTATAGATAAACAGGAAAGATATAGAAAAGGGAAAGAAAAGAAGGAAGTGGGATGGAAAGAGGGCAGGAGAAGACAAACCCCAAACAAAAAAAAAAAACGCCCCTATTCATACTGCCCCATCCTCCTGATCTCAGAACACCCCTCAAGAGAACAAAATCAAGGAGAAAGATCCGGGAGGAGAGGGCCAATGCACAGGGAGGACCTGAGCCCTCAGGAATTGGGGAGCAAGGATGAAAATGCCGGAGAGTCTAAAAACAAAATCCAGGGGCTCCATATTTATAGGAATTTGTCTGTAGTGCCATTAACACTAGAACTACTGAGGTAGTCATTTTGACTACTTTGCACTATGTATTTCTATATAGGTGTCACGAGTCCAGTAGTTCTAGTGTTAAATTCCACAGTCAGGTCTTCTATCTTATAAAGGCTGCACATCTCCCCGTACCACTCCTCCAGGGTTGGGGACCGTGAGGACCTCCAATGCCTGGGTATAACCGTGCGGGCCGCCGCCAGACAAAATCTTTATAGTCCATTCTTCTGAGACCTAACTGACCCCGGGAGGACAGATAAAAGGGGCCGCCTGTGGCGTTTTAGGAGTATTATCCCCACTTATCGTGGACAGAGAAACGAGTCCCAGAAGAGTTTAACTCCAACACAAATCCACCAAATGTGCAGCATGGTACCCCGTTCCACTCCACACCTCCAACACTGATCGGAGACGGAGGGAAAGATAGCATGTAGTGTAGCAGGACAGTGGTACCAACGGGTTAACATTACCTTTTTTAAATTATGCCTCTGTTAATGAGAAATGTTTTGAATTAATATGTATATGAACCTGAAGAGCTATGGTCACTCTGAAGCCTCTGTCACTCTAGCTCTATTCCTCACCCAACACAGATTCCCCCTTGACTGACAGCTGTTTTGCTTGAAATGACAAAGCATAGGGACTCAGTCAAGCAGGAGGCGGCAGCGCTGGGAATAGAGCTAGAGTGACGGAGGCTTCAGATCTACCATTGTTCTTCATCCTCATTTGTATCAGTTCATTCTCTGAGTTCTCATTGACAGAGGAACAGAACTGGCCACGAAACTGTATTACTGGATTTGTCTTTGAAAGAGCTACATGCACATATGTACTAAATTTTGGGGGGGTAAAAAAAAAAAACTATGAACGGAGTTGACATTTTTAATGGGTTGAGATAATGAGAATACAGGATTATGTAAATGGTGACTGGCATTCTGGAACTTGAAACATGACTCTGGTTCGTAAAGGAAGAGTCCAACAATTGATGTAAGCCAGAAACGAAGAAAAATACCAGGAGGCTATTCTACACCTAACATACACCTTGTTTTAAAATGAATTGCTCGTACTCCAGATTTAGGCCTCCACCGGTACCTCACTCACCCACATAGATACAGCTAACCTCCACAGCCAACTTTTCTATCTAGGGAATTTGTAAAGCTGCAAGGGGATGCTCTTTAGCGAAGTATGTCCGGAAGGACCGTGCCTTGACTGAATGGTAATTTCCATCTTATTTGTACTTTTTACACTGCAGTCATTCAGAGAGGATTTATGTAGGTGTCGGGAATATTTAAGCGTTTATCACCATTTTCTATTGCTGGACATAGTTGTTGTGCTCATTGTTGTTTAAATCTACGGTTCTATTCACAATCTTCCGATTTTGTAAATACACCACCTATTTTTCACACTTACCAAAGAGAGAAAACTTTTGTAAAACTCCTTTATAAGAACAAATTATCAGATAGAAAATTCATAGGCACCACATATATACATTTAGTATTTGTGACATACCTCAAAATGAGCATCTGTGCAATGGACAACATCTACTAGTGCCTTCTGTGTCCAGCGTTCGTATGTGTGAAGGAAGAGGATGCACGGCGCTCTTACTGTGGTTCAGCTCCCACACTCACGCTGGCCGCCCAGGGTTACTTGAGGGCCAGCAGAATCATCCAATATATGAACTTTTGAGACTTTGATCTCTTCGGGAGTCAACTGTTCAGACAGTATTATACGTTCACAAGAACATAGCCTGTACGCTTCTGAGAGGAAAGGTAAGATTCTCCCTACAGATTATTGCATGTTTCAGACCCCAATCCATAATTTACCAACTATAGCTCACCCTTCTTGTTGGTGGCATCACATAACACTTTGAGGAATAATCTTGAGAAGCAGGGTACACATTGTATATTCCTTTGGGAATTTCCTTCTTTTGCAGAAAAGTGTATATTGGGGTTGTTCACTATATATTATGTAGATCATCATATGATCACTCAAGTTCAGGCATGATTTTTTTTTTTTTTAACTTAATTACAATGCTGTGGGCTTGCTCCAGGATCCAGGTCCTTCATCACTTCTCTGCTGAGCTCCGCCCATTACGGTCACATGATCGTGACATCAGCACAGGTCCTGCACAATCACTTCTCTGCTGAGCTCCACCCATTACGGTCACATGATCGTGACATCAGCACAGGTCCTGCACAATCACTTCTCTGCTGAGCTCCGCCCATTACGGTCACATGATCGTGACATCAGCACAGGTCCTGCACAATCACTTCTCCAATGCAGAGCTCTGGCGCTCAGCAGAAAAGTGGTTGTCCAGGACTTGTGCTGATGTCACGATCATGTGACAGTCATGGGCGGAGCTCAGCAGAGAAGTGATGTTGTAGGACCTGTGGTGTAATCTGTCACGCCCACATTGTAATTCAGTTAAAAATAAAAAAAAGAATTATGCTTGAACTTGAGTGATGGTGAAAGCAAAAGCTCCACCCCTATGAAACCTAACTTATTTACTGCATTCACCTAAGCATTAAAAAAAAGTCTTTATCATGTTAGTGATGCACCTTCCATCTTTTAAAACACATTATGGGCAGTTTAATATAAAAAAAATGACAGGTTCTCTTTAAAGAGGAAAGAAGACTGACATTTACTTATTTAATGGCGCCCCCTGATGTTCAGAGCGCATAGTAATTTGCACATTGACCTAATGACCAGTGTGCTGGTGGTCACACATGCTCAGTGAGCAGCCAATAGAAATCGCTTTCTGCCTGATTATCAGGAAGGGAGCTGAGCTATTGCATAGTATGGTGATAGAGCTAAGAAGACTCTTGCATTAGAATAAAGGACAATTTTGTCAGCTTCCAGAGGGTACAGGAGACCCGTAGCTATATCAAGGGAAGCATGAAAATTCATTCTATAGGTATTTTTTTTTATCTTAGAAACACTAACAGTATTTTTGGCCTTAAGGTAAGAAAAAGATGGCTGCCGGGTTTAAAGGGGTTTTCCAAGTGGATCCCAGCTGATTGTAGTAAAAACACAATACCTCCCTCAATACAGTACTGGTTGCCCACCAGAGATGCGATGTTTGTCTTTTTCTACATCTAAATATTTGACCCAAATAATTTTTCCTACATTTATTTTTCTGTAGGCTTGAGACATTAGGATTTTATTACTGCTTAGGATGTAATTTTCATACCATGTACTGTGTTTTTCTAAATAAAAGTTGGTTCTAAAGTTGTGCGTTGTGTAATGATTTTCACTCCTTACCTGAATGGAACAAAATTTGTCTTGCACATGAGACGACTTGCATTAAATAAGATCAGATTGAAGTGAGGACAGGTCCACTCCGTATACACTTAGGTAAAACACATGCAAACATATCTGAAAAAAGTTTGGAATAAATTAGGAAGTGCTGTGTATGAGATTTGAGGGTTTTTTTTTTATTATTTTTAGATGGCGCTTGAGCAAATGAACACTTTTATAATATACTGTCTTATTAAAATTTGCAGCCATACTTGTGATAGTAACTTTTTCTTTTTCGTTGATCCTGCATGCTTGACAGTAGTGCTTACAAGCTTGATAGTAAAGAGCTTGTAAGCACTTTGTGCATGGCCACAGCTGCTAAACAGCACTGGTGGTCTGTTACAAGAAGTGTTAATCTCAAGAAAAGCTACAAATGTAAATTGCAGAAGTGTTCATTTTAACGAGCACCATCTAACATGTACATCTATGAAGATGAGAATGACCTTTTAAAATGAATGACACCTCTTCCCCCTCTAACTTCGCATAGATATTTTTTTTCTGTTGGTAGAACATTTTATGGTTGGTAAGTACAATGTTACTACATTGTCAACAAACTTTCTGATTCATGGAATGTTTTGGAATTTTAAAAACGTCATCTATAAAGCTGACACCTTTTTATCATTCAGGTCACAAGTAAAGCTGACTAGTGTCCACCAATCACAGGAGTGATATTCAGCATCACAACTATTCATATCCAGTTTAAGGCAGCACAAATTGCATATTTATTAGGATTAATCTGTGAACCCTAGATGTTAAATCCATGAAATGCCTGAAAGTCCATCAAATTCCTACTGTTCTATTGGGACAGGTCAACATCACACTGGTGGAGTCTGATGAACCTCCGCTCATTTACATATGGTTAGACTGCCCCAAAACCTTCGTCACTACATATAGAGTATTTCATTTCTCATACTCAGACTTAAACACCGTTCTTAAATGTTTGAGCTCCATTTAGAAAAGGGGTTTACAAAGCTACAAAGTTGATGGCCTTTCTTTGGCTTTGGTGTTTTGCAGTAACCCTTTAAAGGGAACCTGTCACCACTTTTTTGGCGTATAAGCTGCGGCCACCACCACCGGGCTCTTTTATGTACAGCATTCTAACATGCTGTATATAAGCGCCCAGGCCGCTGTGAGAACATAAACACTTTATAATACTTGCCTAACGGTCACTCGGTTGGCCAGATAGGAGTCTCCGGTGCCGGCACCTCCTCTTTCGGCCATCTTCGTCCTCCTTTTGACTCTTGTATGCATGCAGGAGCTACATCATACACACTCGCCGGTCCTGTGCAGGCGCACTACAATACTTTGATCTGTCCTGAGCAGGACAGATCAAAGTGCGCCTGCTCAGGACCTGAATGCCGGCGTGTGGATGACATCGGACACGTCATGCACCGCAGCTAGAGGAGGAGGATGAAGATGGCCGAAAGAGGCGGCACCGGAGAACGGAGACTCCCATCTGGCCAACCGAGCGACATGCTGTATATGAGAGCCTGGTGGTGGTGGCCGCAGGTTATGCGCCAAAAAAGTGGTGATGGTTTCCCTCTGAAGGGATAGTCCAATACTTCGATACTAAATGACAGATCATCAATACAGGTCATCAATATCTCCAGTGGGGCGGAGTTAGACACCCACAATCTTATGACCTCAGATCTGTAAGGATGCCAAGACCCCTACCAATCTTATATTGATGACTTGTCGGTGTGAGCGGTCATCAAAGTAATGGAAGACCCTTTTCAGGCCGCTAAGCATTCTGGGTCATGTACCCTGACTGAGCTGATAATTGTCCTAACAATTAGCCATCAATTTTGCAATTCTGGGGAAAAAAAATAAAGGCATGGTCCAGTTGAAAGAAATGTATAATATATAGATTTAGATTATTTTATACACATTAATAAAATATTTAAAGGTAATACAAGTTCTACACATACTAAAATTAGGAAAAGCGTCCCGATATTTGCATTGGTTCTGGAAGATCCATTTCTGACTTGGCGCAAACACAGAATGGTGTCTACTATGTGTAGAGGGGGTGGCTGACTATTGTTTAAATTGCTCAGATGGCTCCCTACTAGATCTATGTATCACAGCACAGTTTTAGCCATCCAGGCTGGTACCGATATTGAGTATTTGTTAATTCAAGTATAAGTTCTTATTATGTTACACACTTTGTTGGGTTTTTTTTCAAAATGGACAACCTTTTTTTTTTTTTTTTTATATGGTCATACGATCCTTTCAACTTTACTAATGTAGCCAGCAAAAAAGTGTAAAGTGCTTTAATTAACAAAATGTTGTGTTTTGAGTTAGATATTTCTATCAAATTACTGTCCAGACTGATCGGTCCATAGTTACACACTGGACTGTTACAGAGTTGTCCTCACAAATCTGATGCTGCCCTGGTTCAGTGCTATAGCACATCCTAATTGTACAGAACTGTCACACAGCACACACAATAAAAATCCAGTAACTTTCCTACTATGTTTGTCATTGCCAGAGCAATTCTCCCGTATTCTTTTTTTGAACAGTGAGAAGGCTGGGTTAGTGCCTTTCAGAGTGAGCCCAGTTGTGAACCTTATATCCGGATTCAAAGCAGTGGAAAGTCTGGGTTACAGCTCACTTAGAAACCGCACACAGCCCATCTTTCCCATTTTTTTATTATATAATGGTTATCAAGTTAGATACAGTGGGAAAATTAAGTATTTGATACACTGCCAATTTTACAAGTTTTGCCACCTGCAAAGACTGGAGAGTTCTGTAATTTCTATCATGTGAATACTAGCTGTCATTTACAGAATAGTAAAAAAAAATCCAGAAAATCAATGTGATTTTTAAATAATTTGCATTTTATTGCATGAAGTATTTGATCACCTGCAAGCCAGGAAGAATTCCAGCTCTCACAGGCATGTTGTTTTTTTCTTTAAGTAGCCCTCCTATTTTGCACAATTACCTGTATTATTTTCTCATGTTTTACCTTGTTACCTTTACAAAAGTCACCTATCCACACAATGTATTACACTCAAACCTCTCCACCATGGTCAAAACCAAAGAGCTGTCTAAGGACACCAGGGGAAAAAAATTGTAGACCTACACAAGGCTGGGATGGGCTACAGGACAATAGGCAAGCAGCTTGGTGAGAAGGCAACAACTGTTGGATGAATTATAAAATGGAAGAAACACTCAATCTTACTCTATCTAGGGCTCCATGTAAGATCTTACCTTGTGGGGTAAAGATTCCGAGAGAGGTCCTGAATCAGCCCAGAACTACATGGGAGGACCTGGTCAGTGACCTGAAGAGAACAGCGACCACAGTCTCAAAGATTAGTTAGTAGCACATAATGCCATAATGGATTAAATCCAGCAGGGCACACAAGGTCCCACTGCTCATGCCAGTACCTGTCCAGGCCCTATGTGAAGTTTTCCAATGACTATCTGGATGATCCAGAGGAGGCATGTGAGAAGGTCATGTGGTAAGATGAGACGAAAATAGAACTTTTTGGTATCCACTCCTTTCCCATGTTTGGAGGAAGAAGACTGAGTACAACCTCAAGAACACCAATCCAATCGTAAAGCATGGGGTTGAACATATCATACTTTGGCGGTGCTTTTCTGCAAAGGGGATAGGATGACTGCACTATATTGAAGGGAAGATGGAGGTCATGTATTACTCTCAGTAAGAATATTGAAGATGGGTCATGGCTGAGTCTTCCAGTATGACAATGATCTGAAACACACAGCCAGGGCAACTAAAAAGGTGGCTCCATAAGAAGCATTTCAAGCTCCAGCAGTGGCCTGCCAGTCTCCAGACCTGAACCCAGTAGAAAATCTGTAGTGGGAGCTGAAACTCATGTTACCCAATGACTGCCCCGAAACCTGAAGGATCTGGAGAATATCTGTATGGAGGATTTGCCAAAATCCCTGCTGCAGTGTGTGCAAACGTGGTCAAGAACTACAGGACACGTCTGACCTCTGTAACTGCAAAGGTTTCTACCAAATATTAAGTTCTATTTTTCTATTGTATTGAATACTTATTTCATGCAAAATATTTTAAAATTATACAATGTGATTTTCTGGATTTTTGTTTTCTCTTAATTCTGTCTCTCAGTTGAAGTTACGATACAAATTACAGACTTCTCCCGTTGTTTGTAGGTGGGAAAACTTCGCAGAGTATCAAATATTTTCACCATTGTATGAGCCGTATCGGTCTCAGAGCGGTATTGAATGCTTGGTTATAGTTGTGCTCATTCAGAAAGGTCACTAATCAATGGTTCTGGCAGTTGGGGGATAGGCAAGAGCACAGAAGAATTGGGGAGATCAAAATGTGAAAACAGAACAATCATTACTGACTTGTCATAGAAATGATAGGTTAACTTTAAGCCTTTTAGAGGCGCTAGATTATTGTTTAGTATCAATGTTGGTGGCTGAATTTGTCCCTAATTTTACAATTACCCATGTTTGCCCAATTTACATTTTGTAATTCTATCATTTATAGCTAGGATTTGTGTTTTTCTAATTTGACGTAAACATTCATTTGGATATTACATTTGAAAGTCATGTTGTCTTACAAGACTGGTATAACCCAAGACAGTTAAATGGATGTCACACTTACATTTATATTATGTTTTGAAAGACTTGCAATGTTTTCAACTGTGGCCCATTTTTATTGATTTAATGAAAACCTATCTGAACGTGGAGATATACACTGAAGAAAAATAAACACAACACTTGTTTGCTGCCATTTTTCAGAAGCTGAACTCAAAGGTTTAAGCTGAACTCAAAGGTTTAAGGCTATGTACACAAAAGGGTTGGACTCTGACCCCGGAGGTCCCTTCCAACTCTACCACTCTGATTCTGTGAACAAAAGGGAATGTGCTGCACTATGTGAGGCAAATGGTGGTCACACCAGATACTGACTGGCTTTCTGAACCCCCCCCCCCAATCTCCCAATTTTGTAAAGTGGATTTTTATTGTGGCCAGCCTAAGGCACACTTGAGTGATATTCATGCTGTCTAACCTCGATATGCTACACCTGTGAGGTGGGTGGATTATTTTAGCAAAGAAGTTGTCACTAGCACAGATTTAAACAAATTTGTGAACAATATTTGAAAGAAAAAGGCTTTTTGTGTACATAGAAAAAGTCTTAGATTTTTGAGTTAAGCGAATGAAATATGGGAGCAAAAATAAGTTTACATTTTTGTTTTGTTTTAACTGCACTAATGTGCAAGTTGTGGTGTTTCACAGGTATCACAAAAACAATCAATGCAATTATTTAATAGGCACATATTCTAGGAAATATATACCGTATATATTTTTTAAGTGAAGGGTTGTCCTGGGACTTAAAGGGAACCTGTCAGGTGCATTATGCATCCAGAACCACGAGCAGTTCTGAGTGCATATTGCTAATCCCTGCCTAACTGTCCCTGTATACACTAGCATAGATACTTCATTATATGCTAATGAGGCCAGAGACTAGACGCAAGGGCGTTACTTCCCTTGGCTAGTCAGTCCTCTTAGCATGTAAGTACGCCCCTGTGGGCGTGATAACATGCTAATAAATGCGTAGCGTCAGAAACATGGTTGCGTTCACCCCTGTTGCCATCACTGGTTTTTAGCTCTGTGCACACGATCAGAATGTCCCCCACCCTTCCGGATATCCGCTACCACTCCAGTTTGTAGCCAGGATGCGTACACATAACTGGTAATTTGGGACTTCTCATCATCTGCATTGAGCCGAAATCTAGCATCGAAGGCAGTGACAGCAGAGAGCGGTGAGATCGACTATGCCTCTGACTCTGCATGTTCATTAGCATGCCCACAGGGGGCCTGCTTACATGCTAAGGGGGCCGACTAGCCAAGGGAAATAACGCTCTTGCGACCAGTCACCGGCCTCATTTCATGTTTTATAAAATCTTTAGAAAAACTTTTCAAAAGATCTCTTTATCTATGCTACTAGATGCAGGGACGGTTAGGCAGGGATTAGCAATATGCACCCAGAAGGGTGCATATTGTAGCTTATAGGTTCCCTTTTAATACGTGAATTAATCATCTTCCAGGTGTTAATAGTAGTGTATGTTTACTAGTTCCCGAGCACCCATGGTCTTGACAATTAACTGGTGGGGTAGGGGGCAGCGGTGCCAAGAGTCGTACTTCCACAGTCCTAATATTGGTTACCTCTCCTTAAGTTGTGATTAATATCAAAGTCTGAGAAAACACACAGCATATTCTTAGTAGAACTGTTTATTCCATAGATCACACTAAAAAAATTCCCATCAAGGACATTGTCTTGTGCTGCCTTGTCCAGTTTGTTTCCTAGCAGAAAATCTCAGTTTTTAAAATACAACATAACTCTATTAGTGAAAGCGAAACCAAAACTCAAATTAACTCAAATTTTTGAGCACTCATAAACTAGGTAATCATGGGCTGAGAAAGTAAAACACAACGGTAAATTTGGAAACCAAAACTTGCAGGTTGTAAGCAAATGGAGAAAGACACTTTGATGGCTCATAACATTTTTTTATTTTCTTTACCGCCATTTCTTTTCTTCCTCGCCTCTTGTAATTACAAAATTACAATTTTACATCACTTTTTTTTAACCTGTTAACCCTTTTTATTTATCTGAATATTTTAGCTGTAACTTCAAATGAACATTTGCAAATGTCTTTCCAAGGATTTATTTAATTTTATTACAAATACCTGGTGTTATGAGCGATCAAACGTCCAAAAACTATCTTTTCATAATTCTTTACACAATTTTGGCTACTAGGGTTTGTGCATCACCAAAATAATTTTTGCAAACTATTGTAGCAGCTCCGGGTGGGAAAGACTTGCTTGAGATTTCATCATTTAAACATGAATTTATACCTACCATTAACACTTTCCTGTAAACGGCACAGACAATTTGCTGGTTTAAACATGTACATTCAGTAAGCATAGCAAAAAAATTAATCAGATGGTAGAAAATGGTCAGTGGATTATGAAGTTTACATGAAGAAACCGCACAAATGCTTCATTGAACTTCACTGCTGGATTCAATCAAGGGGAGTATGGTGACAAGTGATGCCCTCTGCTTACCACCCCTGGTAAGTAGAAAGAAAAAGATGGAATGGAATGAGTAAGAATTTCCAATTGCAGGAGGAAAAAGGGAATTTTTCTTTGTTCCCTCAAAACCTTCAGCTTTTGACAGGTAATCTTACATGCCGTATATGTGTTATTGATTAGAAATGTACCTAATGATGTTACATTGAGGTCTGTACACAACCATTATAAGGGGTGTCCCATTAGTATAGAATCGAAAAAAACTTGACTTTTTATAATAGTAGCAGGGATAAAATTGGATGATGCTATACAGCTTTGCAGATGCTTATAGGTGAGGACACAATTGGATCGAAAGGGTTGGATTAAAAAGTGTACAATAGCTCTAACATAAACTGTCTAGTATAAATTTAATGAGCATTCTCACAACCAGGGCTGTGGAGTCGGAGCTCATTTTGGTGGAGTTGGAGTCGGTATAAAATGCACCGACTCCTAAAATATATAATAAATTGGGGACAGTAGTGCAATGCAGAGTGTGCTGAATATTTTACTAAATATTTAGTATAATGCTTATATTTAAGTGAAAAATGTATTGTAGTACAATGTGAACATTAGACATTTAATTATTTTTGATAGAACATAAAATATATTTATTGGAATACAACTTTAGAACACAAAAAACTAATAAATTGTAAATATGTAATACAATATGTAATATATATATATATATATATATATATATACACACACACGATATATATATATATATATCTATATATATATATATATAGATATAGATATATATATATCTATATATAGATATATATATAGATAGAGATATATATATATATATATATATATATAGATATATATATATAGATATATATATAGATATAGATATATATATATATATAGATATATATGTAATCTACTGTATATTACATAGTGTATTACATATTTACAATTAGTTTTTTTGTGTTCTAAAGTTGTATTCCAATAAATATATTTTATGTTCTATCCAAATATCTTGATTATTGAATCATAAACATTATTAAATGTCTGATGTTCATACACATGTTCATGTATTACAATAAATTTTTCACCTAATTATAAGCAATATATGTAGGAGTCAGAGGCGGTGCAAGACAAATTGAGGAGTCGGAGTCGAAGGTTTGGTTTACCAACTCCACAGTCCTGCTCACAACTTTTAAAGAGGTCTGAATATACGCCTATTTTTGTAATTTGCTCTGGAATTGTACAGATTTGAAAGCAATTTTGAAAAAGAACACCTATCGGTATTTTTTTCTTTAATAACTTACATTAGTATAATACATAACATTGAGCAAAGAAAGCCTGTTACTCACACCAAGCGGCAATAATTAGTATTTAGAGAAAAAGAAAAATCCTCCATCAGCTGCACAGCTTACGAGCATCGGCAAATGGTAGAGCGTGATTTTAAGAAAGTTTAAACGTAGCACAATACACCATCTTAATAGGTGAGCATTTCTTGTTTGTTTTTCGTATTATAGCAATGTTTGCAGTTACACAATGGATATAAATTATAATTGAAAAAAATTACCACTTGGGAGTTCTTTTGGCTTTTGAAACTGGAGTTGGAGATGTCCTCGTTCATACATAGTGGGTGTTATGATGGTCTAGATATATGTGGACATTTGAAAGCAACTGAATCAGTGTCTATATGTGTATTCTTTCATGATGAATGCTTGCTTCCCTGCATAAATCAGGACATTGGTAATAAGGGTTTTTTTTTCAATATACTCCATATGCAGAGACTTTTTTAAAAACATTTTTTCTTCCCATGTCTGATATAGACTGATACCAGCTCAAAACATTTAATGTAGTTAGACTGTTTAGGTGAAAGAGATTGGCCACTACTTTGACTTTGATGGCCTAGCCTTAGGAAAGGTGATCAATGTCTGATCGGCTGGGGTCCAACACCCCGCTCATCCACCAATCAGATTTTTTCTGTGCCGGTAACCAGAAATGCTCATTTTCAGAGCTGCTTTGTGTTCTGATAGTGCCCGGGGACTGTACATCCCGTCTCCTATTGATTTAACTAGGTGGCAGATGTGCAGGGTGCGACATTGCAGAAGACTGAGCAGCTCCAGAACTGACCATCTCTGGCTGCCTCTGCCGGCACTGAGAACAGATAATTGGTGGGGGTTCAGGGTATCTGGGCCCTGCCAATCAGACCTTAACGACCTATCCTAAGGATAAGCCATCAATGTTAAAGTAGTGGCCAACCTCTTTAAAGGGGTTTTCTCCTACTAGGACAACCCCTTCTGATTCTACTTGTTTCCCCCAGTTCAAATATTTGACTCTGTATTCGCCTCTCTTTTTGGCGCTGTTCCACGCTGTCGGTAATCATGGTTTGGGGCTGTCGGTAATCATGGTTTGGGGCTGTCGGTAATTGCGATTTGGGGCTTAAATGACATTACGTGAGCCCCTTATACAATCAGCACCAGCTTCTCTCTCCACTCCTTTTGAATCAAACGTGTAATCAACAGGAATTGAGTGGCAACCGCAGTGTCTCTTCCTGTTGTTTAACTCATTTGGTCCGAAGGTGGGGAGAGGAAAGCTGGCAGTGATTGGATGCGGTGCTCACGGGACGTCACAATGTCACGTGAGCCCTGAACTGTGATTACTGACAGCACTGAAATCTCTCCAGCATGGGAGGTGAATACAGGTGTGACGGCCTAGGCTAGGAATTGTTTGTCCAGTGTAATATAATATATAATCTGTCTTTTGCATGCTTTTTGTATTGCTTCTCCACATATACCTAATTGAAATACTAATGGAATGTATAACCGAAACAAATTATGCTTAGGGCCAAGTAGAATAAGTTTTTTTTTTTAGTTTATGAATAAGTAACTAAAATTCTTGAATAGAAGAGATACTCATCTGTAGTTTAATGAATGAGGAACTGACATTCATGAATAGAAGAGATACTCATCTGTAGTTTCAAATAAGTAACTGACATTGTTCTATCCATAGACTCGTGTCTATGCCTAGACACACGCTGAAATGCTTTACTTTAAGGAATGATGCTCAAATAAGGGAATGAGCTAGACCCAAGCTAATTAAGAGACCATGCAGAAAAACTGTATAAGAATGTTATACTTTGAATACAAGGGTCAGAAGACCTCTACTGCGCTTCTCGCAAATAGAGATATGTCTGTGTGGTCATTTTCCTGATTCATAAATCTGCACAGTTCTGATTCGGAATCCTCCTCCTAGACCCTGAGAGACCCGAAGGTCTCCCCCAACACAGGATATTTTATTTTACCTGGAGGAAACAAGTGGAATCATCAGGGTTGTCATAGTAGTGGACAACCTTTTTAAGTACCCATGCTGAGCTTTTGGTGTTTTTTTTTGTTTTGTTTTTTTTTAATACATATTTTTGCGACAGAAAAAAATATGCAACATCTTAATTCTAGCAAAGTGGATGGTATTTGTAGAAATCTCATGCCCACTGTGCTTTTTTTTTATATTTTCTGGCTGCATAACGTGACCTGTGGTGTTTTTTTTTTTTATCTGCATTTTGTCCATTTCTTTGCATTAAGTATGGACTTTCCCCATAGAATTGCTTTAGATACAGGAAATTCCCACTTAAAAACATACGCGTTTTCAGTGAAGTCTCCAAACTGTGTTAGTGACTGCATCACAAGAACAAGAAGGAAACCTCAGAATTTATCCTTGGACTGAAGGCTTGTAAACATGGCTTGTTATATTTAACCTTAGAAGGAAGATGTATAATGTATAGTAAAAAGAAAATCATTTTAACTCTCACCTCTGCCTGGCAAAGCTGTGCATTCTCAAGCTTAATAGCAGTTTAGGGTGTTTTTAATTTTTGCTTTTGGGGATTCTACACTTCAACATAGCCTTCCAGTTCTTTGGTAGACATACTGGTTTATGTTTTAGACTCTCTAAGACAACCTAATCTCCTGAAATGTGTATTATTTTTTTTTTTAGCAAATACTTGTATTACAGACAAATTAACAATTTGGGAACATTTTTTTCCTTAGTTTTTCTTTTTACTAGTTGTCATAAAAGTTTATGAATAAGTTGAAAATTGGGTGTTTACGTTGTTTAAGGGGTATGTCCCAGGAGTGATTTAGTGTAAGTGTTCAAACTCTGAATTAATCACGTCCAGCTGTAAATTTATTCAAAATTCTCTAGTAGGAATAACAGGACAACACAACAGCTAAAATATTTCTGGAACATTTTTTCTTATTTCAACCCTGCAGATATTCATTAAAGGGAACCACTATTTGCAGCCAGGATGTTAGAGGCAACAATACAAACAATGACTTCAAATAATAAAGATTTAGTGTAACTTTTAACTTTAACGATCCAATTAAATATTTTGCTGAGCGTCTCCCCCATACCGTCTTGTCCACAGATCTGACTGCATATATGATGTGACAGATCAGTCTTCCATAAAGGAACTTTCTAGCTAATTGTGAATTAAACCTTAATTGCAACATGTTGGAGGTAAATAAAATTGCATTTGAGGTGTATTTCAACATCTCCCTCATCTACACTTATGTCGCCAACAATCTGCACATACTTGCTTAACACATGCGTGTAGTATCACAAATCGGTACAACCTATGAAGTAAAGCTGGAGAGCAGAAACGTTAAAAATGTACTGAAGATCAAGTGGAACAGAGAAGTGCGCAATAGAAATGGGTAATTTTTTAATTTTTGTATTAAATTGGTACTGGTCATAAACACCGTTTCTACGGGTTGCTGGTTGTTACACTGAATTTTGTTTCAAGAAGATCTGCAGCTGCGACACCTTTTCATCCGAGTGCCCAACCTGACTGCCAAACTGCACTACTATGGATACTTAGCTTAACTTGCTTCCATGGAATACAACAGATTCAGATGAAATGCCACCATTATTTTACTTTTTTTTTTTTTTTTTTATTATTATTATAAATATTTCATGTGCTATTAGTAACGAGCGAGGACTACCATACTCAGGTGCTCAGTACTCGTAACTAGTTACGAGCGGGCACTACCATGCTCGGGTACTCGTAACTAGTGTTTGAGCACTACCATGATCGGGTGCTCGGTACTCTCAACTAGTGATGAGTGAGCACTACAATGCTTGGGTGCTCAGTACTCGTAACTAGTGACAAGCGAGCACAACAATGCTCGGTACTCGTAACTGGTGATGAGCGGG
>NC_134354.1:46383076-46453008 GCF_048569485.1 Anomaloglossus baeobatrachus | reverse complement strand
CGGGTGTGTGGCCCGTACGGAACAGCAAGGTTGGCAGACGGTGGTGACCGTCTGCAGGAGAGGCTAATTGGAGCGAACCGTAAGGACCGGGGACGGGCGGTGGCCCGACGGTACCGGACCGAGGAGCAATGAGAAGCCAGCACCATTCGGCAGGGCTTACGGACCCTGACCAGGCTAGGAGTCGCCGTAAAACTGGTCAAATCCGTTAGCGAAGGGAACCTCCGGGGTTTCCCAGCAGTCAAGACCTGATTGAAGGCAACAGCTCAAACCATAAAGGGAAACACAGTCACCGGCAAGGCTACAGTTCCCAGGGCCAGAGCCTGCGGGCAAAAGGGGCTCCCTCAGCATCCATCCAAGCTGGGGAGCGGGTTACCAGTGGGAAGCCATTGGAACCATAAACACAACACAGGTGCAGGGAAAGGCAGTCACCATCAACCTGCCGGGGAAGCTACCGCAGTCGTCTGTGGGACCCGTCCATCCAGCCGTTTGTTTTACCGGAGACTTTGCATTCATCATTGGCTGAGTGAGTACCATCGTGCCGTGCGGCACAGCGCTGCCCCCGCGACCCTGCACCTCACCAAGCCCCGTAACCCGCCTGCCATCCATCCCTACCCCTCACCGGGCCCCGGGACAACCAACCCCCTACCCACGGAGGGGAGAACCAACAGCCAAGCTGCTCCCTGTCATCGCTCCCGGGATCCCCGTCCAGAGCAGCGGTGGTGTCACAACCGTGGGTGGCGTCACGGACAATAAATCCCCCAAACCATTCCCCTTTTCACTCATGGGCGAGGAACGCCGCTCGAGTCCCCGGGATCTGGCCCACCGCTCGAGCCACCGAGCAGCAGCAGCAGAGCAGCCGGACCTGAGCAGTGGGTGAGCGCAGCATCCCCTCCTCCGCCCGCGACAGTATCAGCAGCGCCGGACCCGAGCGTTGGCGAGCGCAGCGTCCCCTCCCCGACCGCGAAAACTGCTTTGCACATTGACAAACATAAGGAAGTTAAAAGAAGCTCAAAAAACTGAACATAGATAGGCACAGTAGGTAGCAATACATTGCGGTGCATAAGTTCATTCTTTTTAACATTTATTATGCGCTTTTCAGGCAGGCGATGGAGCTTCCCTGCTTGAAAAAGGCACTGTGTGAACATACCCTCAGGGTATATGTCTCTGAGGCTTTCTAGTTTGGGTCAAGAGATCCGAGAACAAACCACGACACACACAGATGTGTGAATGCAACTCTACCTTGTTAGATCACTTGTTGTCAGAAAAGTGTGATATCAGTTATAGAATTGGAAAGTAGTCAGATAGCGGTGTTAGAACTACAAGAATAGTCAGTTACAAGAATATAAGAAAAACAAACAAAGCCAGGGTCGAAGCCAAAGTCAAAACTAGCAAATACACAGAAAAACGACAATCCAAAGAACAAGGCAGAGATGATTTTAAAACAAAGGGGGCTTTACTAGTGTGAGACATGTAGATTAGGAGCCTGAAAAAAGTGAAAACAGGGAGCGCATGTGAAGAGTCTCAGGACAGGAGTAACGGTGAGACCGGTAATTAAAACTGCTCACCTGGAGTGGTTGTGCAGCTGTGACGCCCTGGGCAAGCCACAGGTCACAGGTCACAACACAACACGCACCCCACATTCCCTGCAGGTACACCAAGGTCAAAACTAAAATCCTTGTTGCCTTCCTCCAGGGGCTGGTGTCCACACCAGGGGGTGGGCCAGGCGGTTGGCTCCGCCCACCGAGGAGTTCACAGCCCTGGAGGCGGGAAAACCAGGCAGATAAGCTAGGGAAGTGAAGGAGTAAACAGTGAAGTAGAAGGAGAAAAAGTAGAAAGTGAAGAAAGTGACAGCAAGAAGCCTGAAGCTGGTCCGGGTGTGTGCCCCGGACTGAGACAGCAAGGTTGGCAGACGGCGGTGACCGTCTGCAGGAGAGATTGCTCGGAGGTTGCCGAAAGGACCGTGGACGGGTGGTGACCCGGCGGTACCGGAGCGGTATACAAAGAACAGTCAGCACCAGGGCAGGGGCCTTTAGGATCCCGGCAAGGCTAGGAGTCGCCATAATTTGCCAAATCCGTCAGTGAAGGGGACGACTGTCTCCCAACAACCAAGTCCCGATTGAAGGCAACAGTCCGACCGTTAAGGGGAGACACCGCCACCGCCAAGGCACCAGTTTCCCAGGGCCAGCGCCTGCGGGCAAGAGTGGGGCTCCTCCGGCCTATATCCAGGCTGGGGAGCGGGTTACCGGTGGGAATCCATCGCTACCAACAGACTACACATAGGTGCAGGGAAGAGACCGTCACCGTCAACTGCAGAAAACATCAGCACCGCAACCGTCTGAGGGACCCGTCCAACCAGCCGTTTGTTTACCGAGAACTGTGTCGAGTTTACTGGCTGAGTGAGTACCTCCGTGCCGTGCGGCACAGCGCTGCCCCTGCGCCCCTGCACCTCCACAGGCCCCATAACCCGCCTGTCCACCATCCCAACCCCCATCACTGGGCCCCGGGACCACCAATCCCCTACCCACGGAGGGGCAAATCAACAACTGGCTGCTCCATACCACCACTCCCGGGATCCCCAGCCAGAGCAGCGGTGGTGTCCACATAATCACCACAACCGTGGGTGGCGTCACGGACAATAAACAATCCCCACAACCAAACCCCTTTCACTCACGGGCGAGGAGCGCCGCTAGAGTCCCCGGGATCCGGCCCATCGCTCGAGCCACCGAGCAGCAGCAGGCCGCGGCAGCAGCGGCAGCCGGACCCGAGCAGTGGGAGAGCGCGGCGTCCCCTCCTCCGCCCACGACACAGCCCTCGCACAACCACGGTAATAGACGGGAGTGTAATGTTCCGCTGTCAGGAGGATTATCCGTAAGATCCTTCCAGGGAGACGGATTCCTGTATGCCTGATCCAGCTGCGGGTTAGTGAAGGGAATAGGCGTCCAAAAGGTCCTGGTTTTGATGAAACCTCCGTTTAAGCAGCTCTTGCCATGGACCCCTGAATGGGGAAATAGGTATCAATAAAAGTGAATCATGGTCTAATAGAGCGCTATGGAGGCCACAAAATTGTTTAGTAAGTTTTATTTGTTTTATCAAAGCCACAACGCGTTTCTATATACACAATATCTTCGTCAGGTGGATATAAAAAACGAAGTGTGGAGAGTATCATTTAAAGGGGCAGGTGTAACACCATTGGCCATTGACATTCCAAACCATTAACCCTTGCCTCATTATTACAATGTATGTCTCCTCACTATACAGCAACATTCAACACTCCTTGGGGATAGCCACTGTCAAGCAACATTTGGAAAGAGACCCCTTAATGCAGGTTGAACAAAATGAATTTTTGTTAACAGCTATTGAATTTATTTTAACTAACAATATTTTTACTTTTGAGACCGGCCTCTATAGGCAGAAGTGGGGCTGTGCGATGGGGACGAAATTCACCCCCAGTTATGTGAACCTGTTCATGGGGGCTTTTGAGTCATCCCACATCGCGCAGTCCCCCCTGGCATTGGGCCGGTTGGTCTACTACCAACGCTTTATAGATGACCTGTTCCTAATATGGAGGGGGTCTCAAGCTGAAGCCAATCAATTTATTTCTCAGCTCAATGAAAATTCTTGGGGTCTCCCCTTTATTGCTGCAATTTCTCTCCTTGCCCTCCAGTTTTTGGACCTGATGGTGAGGTTGGATGATGTTGGGGGGGTGACGACCTCGACCCATTTTAAACCAACAGATGTCAACAGCTATCTGAGGTTTGACAGTGGACACCTTTGTAAAGATGTAATTTACCCTCTCACTGTATATGCTGTGATACTATGTCATGATATGTATATTTCCCTGGTTGTATTAGTTGTAATTCATGTATTTTCTTGGGGGAGCTACTGGTCTCAATGTGTCTCTCTCATACAATTGTAGTCTTGGCATCTAATGTGATTATGTAAATAGCCTGTCCTCTTCTTTCCAGAGTTGTGTATCTAATCTGTAATTGCATTGGCCAGTGAAGGAATAGTCATTGTTCTTTACAGCAGGGGATCCCTTCATCTACTGTGGCTGGCAGACATATTGGAGCCCTGTGATGGACCAAACCATTGATGATAGGATGTGTGACCCCTACCCCCTGAACAAACATGGTGGGCTGGTCAAGCAGCACAGACAATGCATTTCCCTTTTTGTAACTTCAGAGTGAGCTGAAACTAAAGAGAGGAAGGAGCTCCAGCCTGGGTGGCTGTGGACACGGACGGAGCTAGGCCTGTGTGGCGGCCCGTGGGATTGTGTGGAACTCTTTGGACTACTGTAAGGACGATTGCTTTGTAATGCGGTCCGAGGATTGTCGGGAAGGGCCCCCGAATCTGTTTTACGTGGACTTATCGTGTGCTGTTCCAGTGTTCTTGTGAATAAACCTGTTGGATCGTCCCTCGGCCTCGTCCATCCTTTGCTCTGTTGTACACTCCCGTCACAACCTCCCTAGTTGGATAACCAATATCCCATACGGACAATACTGGAGGGCTAGGAAGAATTGCACCGGGGATGGTGATTTCTTCCAGGAATCCAGCCTCCTGCGGAGGAGGTTCAGTCAAAAAGGCTATCCATTAAGATTATTGAATGATGCGTTCAGTAAGACAAAACATCTCACCCAGGACCTTTGCATCAATAAGATGCAAGAAAAAAAGCAGCAGATAGCTAAAATTAGTGAAAATGATAAATCGAACCCACGAAAATGGAGCCTAATTACCATGTTCTGTAAATCTAGAACCCAAATTCATAAACTCTTTGAAAAGTACTGGTTCATCCTCAAAGGGGACCCGGTATTCCAAGATCAGATTCCCCTCAAGCCCTCCATCATTTACCGGAGGAATATACATTTTAAAAATCTGGTAGCACCTAGTAATCCCACCCTTACAGCTTTACCATATAAAACCACCACTAATTTTAATAAAAATGGTAACTTCCGGTGCAACACGCCCAGATGTATGTGCTGTCGAGTTATTGGAGACAAAATCACTTGTTTTATATCCCGGACCACGAATGCTCACTTCCCCATTCAATTCCACTTAGACTGTCAAAGCACCTATGTAATCTATTTACTCGAGTGCACATGCGGTCTGCAATATGTAGGCCGTACAGTGCAAACAATGCACGCCAGGCATAATAAACACAGGGCGAATATCAAAAATGGTTTTCAGCAACACAGTCTATCTCGACATTTTCTCACCACACACCATAAGGACCCTAAACAATTGAGACTGATAATCATTGATCATATAGAGAATTCTAGGTCCGATCGGTTTGAGAAACTTATCAAACGTGAAAGCTACTGGATTTTCAAATTGGGAACCCTACACCCAGAGGGCCTTAATTTGACAATTGAAAATGTGGCTAAACATTGATAGATTTATTTATTTATTTTTTTATTTTTTCTCAATTTTTCCAAGGGAATCACAGCACCTATTGTGCTGACCAGTCTATTCGGTTTTAATGTGTGGGAATTCACCATTAGGTATTATCAAAATTAAATGGATTTCAATTTTTCCTCTGAATATACTCCTATTTCACATATACTGATTTTTCTCTGAATATACCCCTACTCCATATATACCGGTTTTAATTTTATCCTTTTATATGTCTCTTCCAGTGTGAATCTTAATTAATCTCTGAATGCTAAAAAAAAATTTGTTTTAAATTTTAAGATAAGAAGGTAGATAAATATAATTTTAATATGAGTATAATTTTATGATTATTTTAATACCAATATTGACGTTTTTTCTTTTAATCTTGTTCTCATTATATATAACTTTTAAACTGTTTAACACAAATGATAGAGTTTTCAGTGTGACACACCAAGGGTTAATGGTTTGGAATGTCACTGGCCAATGGTGTTACACCTGTCCCTTTAAATGATACTCTCCACACTTCGTTTTTTATATCCACCTGACGAAGATATTGTGTATATCGAAACGCGTTGTGGCTTTGATAAAACAAATAAAACTTACTAAACGATTTTGTGGCCTCCATAGCGCTCTATTAGACCATGAATCACTTTTATTGATGTAGATTAGGAGGGCAGACTGTCAGTCATTACATGTCTCGCACTAGTAAACCCCTTTTCATTTATCCCCTTAACAACCTTTCATGGCAGATCTGATCAGCCACCAGAGTCAAAACTAGCAAATACACAGAAAAAACATAATCCAAAGAACAAGGCAAAGATTATTTTAAAAGAAAGGGGTCATTACCAGTGTGAGACATGTACATCAGGCAGGCAGACTGTCAGTCATTACATGTCTCGCACTAGTAAACTCCCTTTCATTTAAACCCCTTAACAACCTTTAATGGCAGATCTGATCAGCGTCATGACATCTAGGGGTCAGATGATGACCCTAGTGTCTGTCATGACTATCCTGTAAACACCGACTGTGAACGACATTCATAGAAGATCAACATTTTTGCTGTACAGAGTGGTGCTGGTGCTGATCCTGCTCTGTACAGCTCAAACAATTGGACAATCGCAGCGTCAAGTCTCCTAAGGAGACTAGTAAACGTAATAAAGATTGGGGAAGACAAAGTTTTTAAAAATATGAAAAACATAAATAAAAAACACAAAAGTTGAAATCACCCTCCATTGAAAATATAATAATAATAAAAAAAAATTGGTATCGCTGCATTCAGAAATGTTCGATCTATCAAAGTATAAGAGAAATTAATCTGATCGGAAACAGCGTAACAAAAATAAAAAATTAAAAACACTAGAATTACATTTTTATGGACACTGAAATATTACACTGCGTCTATTTAAAAATGGTATCTGTAAAAGCGCCAAATTAAGCGCAAAAAATAAGTAATCATTTATCCCTAGATCCCAAAAAAATAAAAAACTTTACGGTTCTCGTAAAATTGTGCCAAAAACGACTTTTTTTATTTTACAAACTTCTGGGGGTTTTTTTCACCACTTAAATTAAAAGAAAACTATACATGTTTGGTATCTACGCTCTCGTACTGACCTGGAGAATTACACTGCCTGGTTAGTTTTACCATATAGTGAACTGGTCAATAGAAAAAAAGAAATTGTGGAATTGCACTTTTTTGGCAATTTCACCACACTTGGAATTTTTTTTCTCGTTTTCCAGTCCACCATATGGTGAAATGAATTATTTAATTCAAAAGTCCAACTCGTCCTGCAAAAAAGTATTCATACAGCTATATTGACAAATAAAAAAAGTTATGACTTTTGGAAGAAGAAGAAGGGGAGGAAAAAACGAAGAAAGAAAGAAAAAAAATCTTGCAACTTTTGGCATACTCAAGCCATTTAGAATCAGCTCTGCTGAAAGGGGAGGAGATCGAGAAGGGACAAGAGAGGATGGAAAAGGGGCGGGAATTAAGAAGGAGCAGACCGGGGATGGAGATGGGGCTGGTTGGAGAAGGAAAAGAGGCACGGTGGAGATCGAGAGGGGACAGGACGACGATGGAAATGGGTCTGGGCGGGGATAGAGAGGGGTAGGTCGTGGATGGAGAAGTGGCAGGGTGGGGATGGAGAAGGGGCAGGGTGAGGATGGAGATGGGGCAGGGCAGGGTTGGAGATGGGGCAGGACAAGGATAGAGAAGGGACAGAGCAAGGATTGAGAGGGGGCAATGTTGGGATGGAGAATGGGCAGGGCCGGGACAGAGAGGGGGCAAGGTGTGGATGGAGAGGGGGCAAAGCGGGGATGGAGAGGGGGTAGGTTGGGGAATGGAGAAGGGGTCGGGCAGGGATGGAGAAGGGATGGGAATAAAGAAAGGGCAGAGCAGGGATGGAGAGGAGGCCAGATGGGAATGGAGAGGGGGCAGGGCCGGGATGGAGAGGAGACAGGGTGTGAAAAGAGGAGGGGCAGGGTGGGGAAGGAGAAGGGTCAGGGTGGGGATGGTGAAGGGGTGGGGATGAAGAAGGGGCAGAGCAAGGATGGAGAGGAGGCAGGATTGGGATGGAGAAGGGTCAGGGCGGCAATGGAGAAGCGTCAGAGTGGGGATGGAGAGGGGGCAGGTTGAGATAGAGAAGGGGCATGGCGTGGATGGAGAGGAGGCAGGGCGGGGATGGAGAAAGGGCATGATGTGGATGGAGAGGGGACAGGGAGGGGATGGAGAAGGGGCAGGGCGTGGATGGAGATGGGGCAGGGCGGGGATGGAGAAGGGGCAGGGCGGGGATGGAGAACTGGCAAGGTAGGGATGGAAAAGGAGCCGGGCAAGGATGGAGAAGAGGCAGGGTGGGGATGGAGAAGGGCAATGTTGGGATGGAGAAGGGGCAGGGTAGGGAAGGAAAAGGGGCAGTAGAGGAATGGAGAGGGGGCAGGGTTGTGATGAAGAAGGGGCAGGGCAGAGATGGAGAGGGGGTAGGTTGGGATAGAGAAGGGGCATGGCATGGATGGGGAAGGGGCAGGGAGGGAATGGAGAAGGGGTAGAGTGTGGATGGAGAAGTGGCAAGATTGGGATGGAGAAGGGGCAGGGTTGGGATGGAGAGGAGCAGGTTGGGATGGGGGAGGGTGTGGATGGAGAGGGGGCAGGGTTGGGATGAAGAAGGGTCAGGGCGGGGATGGAGAAAGGGCATGATGGGGATGGAGAGGGAGCAGGGTTGGGATGGAGAAGGGGCGATGGAGAGGGGGCAAGTTGGGATGGAGAAGGGACAGAGGGGGAATGGAGAGGGGACAAGGCAGAGATGGAGAAGGGGTAGAGCAGGGATGGAGAGGGGGCCGGGTTGGGATGGAGAAAGGGCAGGGCAGGGATAGAGAGGGGCAGGGTGAGGATGGAGAGGGGGCAAGTTAGGATGGAGAAGGGGCAGGGCGTATATGGAGAGGGGGAAGGGCGGGGATGGAGAAGGGGTAGGGCAGGTATGGAGAGGGGCAGGTTGGGATGGAGAAGGGGCAGGGCATGGATGGAGAGGAGGCAGGGTGAGAATGGAAAGGGGGGCAGAGCAGGGATGGAGAGGGGTAGGTTGGGATGGAGAAGGGGCATAGCTTGTATGGAGAGGGGGCAGGGCGGGGATGCAGAAAGGGCGGGGAGGGAGAGGGGGCAGGGTTGCGATAGAGAATGGGCAGGGCATGGATGGATAGGGGTATGTTGGGATGGAGAATGGGCAGGGCATGGATAGAGAGGGGGCAGGGCGAGGATGGAGAGGGGGCAGAGCGGGGATGGAGAGGGGATAGGGCATGGATAGAGAAGGGGCATGTCATGTATGGAGATGGGGCGGGGATGGAGAGAGGGCAGGACAGGGATGGAAAGAGGGCAGGACAGGGATGGAGAAGTGGCAGAGCAGGGATGGAGAAGGGGCAGAGTTGGGATGGAGAAGTGGCAAGGCAGCGACGGAGAAAAGGTAGGGTGTGGATGGAGGTGGAGCAGGGCAGAGACGGAGAGGGAAAGGGATTGAGAGGGGGCAGAGCAGGCAAGGTTGGTATAGAGAAGGGGCAGGGCGGGGATGGAATGTGGGCAGGGCAAGGCTAAGCCCCTCGTAAAATTCTTCAAATCTACTGGCGTTTTCTACCCCAGAAATGCTACTCAGTTCCTGGCAGCACATGGAGTCGCGCGCCACTTACTAGAATGTCTTAATGAAGTCGGCGTTGTTTCAAGACTGGCATCGTCTGAGCGTATGCTATCCCAGTCTTCATGAATAGGCCCCTGTGCATATAGGATACTGTTGCATCTGTAAACAATGGAGGTATAAAATAGGGATATCTTTCCAGTGTATAAGGGCTCCATTGGCTGCAATTAGTCAATAAATATATTCTACTTTACTAATAGGAGGTGTGGTTATAAATGTGCTTTGGGGATGGTGCTTAGCACTAGCAGACATTGCCCAAAATGATCCCCAGCAGAGCTCTCTGTATATTTATTTCCATTATATGCCTGCATAAGGTGTTAATTTCAGGGGAGGGGGTGATGGACACTGGGATTGGTATGATTATGTCTTGCGTATGGTTCTTTAGTTGTTGTTAAAGGGTTATTCTCATTTCCAAGATCCTATCTCAATATTTAGTAGGTGTGATAATAACAATATTAGCAAATACCTCCAATGAGAAATGTAGTATAGTTCTCCTGATTACAGTGCTGGCCAAAAGTATTGGCACCCCTGCAATTCTGTCAGATAATACTCAGTTTCTTCCTGAAAATGATTGCAATCACAAATTATTTGGTATTATTATCTTCATTTAATTTGTCTTCTTTGAAAAAAAATAAAAAAAATTGTCATAAAGCCAAATTGGATATAATTCCACACCAAACATAAAAAAGGGGGTGGACAAAAGTATTGGCACTGTTTGAAAAATCATGTGATGCTTCTGTAATTTGTGTAATTAACAGCACCTGTAACTTACCTGTGGCACCTAACAGGTGTTGGCAATAACTAAATCACACTTGCAGCCAGTTGACATGGATTAAAGTTGACTCAGCCTCTGTCCTGTGTCCTTGTGTGTACCACATTGAGCATGGAGAAAAGAAAGACCAAAGAACTGTCTGAGGACTTGAGAATCCAAATTGTGAGGAAGCATGAGCAATCTCAAGGCTACAAGTCCATCTCCAAAGACCTGAAAGTTCCTGTGTCTACGGTGCGCAGTGTCATCAAGAAGTGTAAAGCCCATGGCACTGTGGCTAACCTCCCTAGATGTGGAAGGAAAAGAAAAATTGACGAGAGATTTCAACGCAAGATTGTGCGGATAGTGGATAAAGAACCTTGACTAACTTTCAAACAAGTTCAAGCTGCCCTGCAGTCCGAGGGTACAACAGTGTCAACCCGTACTATCCGTTGGCGTCTCAATGAAAAGGGACTGTATGGTAGGATACCCAGGAAGACCCCACTTCTTACCCCGAGACATAAAAAAGCCAGGCTGGAGTTTGCCAAAACTTACCTGAGAAAGCCTAAAACGTTTTGGAAGAATGTTCTCTGGTCAGATGAGACAAAAGTAGAGCTTTTTGGGAAAAGCCATAACATAGAGTTTACAGGAAAAAAAGAGGCATTCAAAGAAAAGAACACGGTCCCTACAGTCAAACATGGCGGAGGTTCCCTGATGTTTTGAGGTTGCTTTGCTGCCTCTGGCACTGGACTGTTTGACCGTGTGCATGGCATTATGAAGTCTGAAGACTACCAACAAATTTTGCAGTATAATGTAGGGCCCAGTGTGAGAAAGCTGGGGCTCCCTCAGAGGTCATGGGTCTTCCAGCAGGACAATGACCCAAAACACACTTCAAAAAGCACTAGAAAATGGTTTGAGAGAAAGCACTGGAGACTACTAAAGTGGCCAGCAATAAGTCCAGACCTGAATCCCATAGAACACCTGTGGAGAGAGCTCAAAATGGCAGTTTGGAGAAGGCGTCCTTCACATCTCAGGGATCTGGAGCAGTTTGCCAAAGAAGAATGGTCTAAAATTCCAGCAGAGCATTGTAAGAATGCTATTGATGGTTACCGGAAGCGGTTGTTCGCAGTTATTTTGGCTAAAGGTTGTGCAACCTAGTATTAGGCTAAGGGTGCCAATACTTTTGTCTGGCCCATTTTTGGAGTTTTGTGTGAAATGATCAATGATTTGATTTTTGTTTCATTCTCTTTTGTGTTCTTTCATTGCAAGCAAAAAAAATGAAGATAACACCAAAGAATTTGTGATTGCAAACATTTTCAAGAAGAAACTGAGTATTATCTGACAGAATTGCAGGGGTGCCAATACTTTTGGCCTGCACTGCACCTATGTCTGTTACCTCATGTGTGGGGCATTGCAGCTTAGGTAGTCATGGTAAATACTATTCATATAGTGTTAACTAATTGCTAGTGGTCATAACCATGGATACCTAAGCTACTGCAATGCCCTGCACATGAGGTAAGCAACATAGTTAATCAGCAGAACCCTACTACATTTCTAATTTAAGTTATTTTCTAATATTCTTATTACACCTACTACTAATTATTGGGGTGGAAGACAGGAATATCCCCTTAATTATTTTCTGTGAAAACTACCTTATATTGATCTAGAGACCATCTTTAGTGGAAATTGATGATACTTATTATATCATTTGTATGATTCTAATGGTTGATGTTGCTAATGTTTTCATTGTGTTAAAACAATTACATTTAAATTAAAAATGTAAAAAAAAAATGAAAATAATGGCTTTAAAAAAGAATCACATACACACTATTTGGACAGGTACAAGTCCATCTCAATAAATTAGAATATCATCAACAAGTTAATTTATTTTAGTAATTCAATACAAAAAAGGAAACACATATATGACACTGAGTCATTACACACAGAGGGATCTATTCCTATATATTATGTAGAGTCATTACACACAGAGGGATCTATTTATATATGTTATATAGAGTCATTATACACAGAGGGATCTATTCCTATATATTATGTAGAGTCATTACACACAGAGGGATCTATTCCTATATGTTATATAGAGTCATTATACACAGAGGGATCTATTCCTATATATTATATAGAGTCATTACACACAGAGGGATCTATTCCTATATATTATATAGTCATTACACACAGAGGGATCTATTCCTATATATTATGTAGAGTCATTACACACAGAGGGATCTATTCCTATATATTATATAGAGTCATTACACACAGAGGGATCTATTCCTATATATTATATAGAGTCATTACACACAGAGGGATCTATTCCTATATATTATATAGTCATTACACACAGAGGGATCTATTCCTATATATTATATAGTCATTACACACAGAGGGATCTATTCCTATATATTATATAATCATTACACTAAGAGGGATCTATTCCTATATATTATATTGAGTCATTACACACAGAGGGATCTATTCTCATATATTATATAGTCATTACACACAGAGGGATCTATTCCTATATATTGTATAGTCATTACACACAGAGGGATCTATTCCTATATATTATATATAGTCATTACACACAGAGGGATCTATTCCCATATATTATATAGAGTCATTACACACAGAAGGATCTATTCCTATATATTATATAGTATCATTACACACAGAGGGATATATTCCTATATATTGCACACACGCTGTGTGTAATGACTCTATATAATATATAGGAATAGATCACGCTGTGTGTAATGACTCTATATAATATATACTTCTTTTTTACATTGAATTCCTGAAATAAATTCACTTTTTTGATGATATTCTAATTTATTGAGATGCACTTGTAAATGCAGCAGATTTTCTACTCCCCCCTTAAAAAAGCGCAGTATTTCCGTAATGTATGAACATGGCCATAAGAGAGCCAAACAAAGAAGGAAACCTCGTCCATCACTTTCAGAAAATTCAGATGTCATTACAGATCCATGGTTACAATAATAATTATAATCTGTATTCTATGGATGGTGAAGATAAGCCCGGTATGATGGATGTGCGGAGCGACGGCGCTCGTCACCTACAGCGGCGGCCACTGATGGAATATAATCAGCAGTTTAATGTCATTACTGTAATGAGCAGCCGGGGAGAAATGATCCCAACCAAAATAATCTATCGCATATCAATCACTTGCGGTATTAATTAAACTCCATCGCAGACATTGTTTGTATGACCGGTATAATATATCATTACGAGTCCATTGTGCCCAATAAAAAAAATGCTGATATTTCCCTCATCTACAGAGTCTATACTAAGCCGGTTCAGAAAATAATATTATTGTATATTTTACAGATATGGGGGGGTAATGTGTCCTGCGGGAGGAGATTAGATTAGCCTCCCTACACCTGCGTCCTTCTTGGACACGCTTAATTTAATCAGACAGCCGCAGCCTGATTCACATACCTTAATAAACTCAATAGAGCAGGGTCTTCCTCCACGCTGTTTATGGAGGACGACAGCCCAGATCGTCTTTGATTTTCATCACCATGTACTCACAATGGTCTTATTTACCTGCCTCTGTTGATGGATGTGGCAGAGCTGAGTTTGTAATTTGGCATGAGTCATCAGCGGGTTTAGGGTATGTGCCCACGATCAGTGATAACAGCGTGTTGTACAGTAGAAGCACAGTGGATGGGATTTAAAGAAATCTCATGCCCACTGTGCTTCTTTTCTCCACACCATAAACTGACCTGCGGCGCAGCCTCCTGAGCAGCAGGATGTCAATTTATGCTGCGGAGAAGCCAGTGTTTTCTGTATGGCGAGTAGAGTTAAAGTCCGCAGCGGCCTGAACCCTAGTCGTGGGCATTGGTCGCTGCAGTCTGTTCTGTCCCCAGTTAGAGGCGATTGAAAGCCGGTAGTTGAGTAGAGGTGTGAGGAGTCTTACCTTCGTTTCCACTAGGTGAGGCAGACATGACCAGAGCGCTCCAGGGTGGATGGATTCAAATGTACACACGCTGAGGTGAAGCAACGGTGGTTTATTGTTTCCTCCATGAACAAAAACGTGCAGCAGTACAGTGACCAAGTGGCTGCAACTGTGGTAGTCTTGTGATGACGGTCCTAGAGCTGCTGCTATGGTCAAAAACTTTGCTTTCTGAAGCCCAAAGGAGAAATAGATGTGCTCCTCACAATGCACTTACTAAAGTGAAACTAAGATCAAGGTAGGATGTGAGGTCACATGTAGGGCTGAAGACATTACCACTAAAAAGAACCAGGGGAACAGAAGGGCCTAACCAGTAGATGCCAGCAAAGGACAAGCATGAACATATATATAATGTAAGACATTGGAAAACATCAATTAAATAACAGTGGAAATGATCATTTAAAGAAAACAGGTAGGAACAGCACACAGTCTCCTGTAGAGAATATTTATGGCCCCGCAAGAGAGGACACGCTGCGTCCCAGGACGTGTTGTGTCCTGATCGTGTGCACCCACCCTTATAGGCTCCCTTCACGCTTACATTTTCCGGTACTTATGGCATCGATACGCGTTCCATTTTTTCACGGATGCCACGCACACTCATTATAAGCTATGGGGCTGCTCACATATCCATGTTTTCACACGGACCATCTATTGGTGTGAACAACACGGATATGTGGCGCCCCTGAGGCTTCCGTCGTCACAGGAACATTGCACCCCATCCAGCGGTGTGATGTCCCATTCTGGGTAAGGAAAGGAGTGAACGCCGGTCCCCAGGCAAATCTACACTACACCCATTGTTAGGTACACACTGGGACCAGGGTCAGTGGCAGCAACCCTCCCATGCTGCATGCTGGGAGGGGCCGTAAGACCCATCCCTGCTCCTATAGGGTAGATCAGAGCAACTGGGGAGGTGGGAGGAGCCACCAGAGGAAAAAGGAGAGACAAGGAAGGTCAAGTGTAGAGAGTTGAAGTTGAAGTTGGAGAGGGAGGAAGGAGGAGGAGGTCTGCGGGAGGCAGACGAGAAGGAGAAGCAGAAAGAAAGCTCTAGTCAGACAGGAGCTAAGAGAAGAAAGTGACGCTTCCTGGTGAAGATCCTGGGACTCAGAGGGTCCAGGTGACACCAAGTAGAAAGAAGAAGGGATTCCAGGGCCACAGATAGCTTTTGAGCTGGTGGCCTGTTCCACAGGAACATCGGTGGAGGGATCAAGCTGCAACAGGGGACGGTCCCTAGAAACCGGATGAGTGAAAAATCATCTCCAACAGTAAAAACCGAGGCCCAGGGAAAGTTGCAAACTCTCCGGGCCACAGCCCACAGCAGAACCTCTAGAAAGGGGGTAAAACATCCGACAGGTGAGCCCCCGGCCTGGAGGCTGTAGTGGAGGCCGAGCCAGGTTCATCCTACAAAGGCAAGGCTTAAGGAAACAGCTGAAGACAGAGACACTTGAGAGAAGGGTACCGGCTTCCATTCCAGGAACTACCCAGGATCGGCGGAGGTCCCTGACAGTGGGTCTCAGCAGTCCAGAGGCACCAGTGTGCTTAAGCCCAGGAAGTGTGAGTAAAAACCTTGGAATTGCACCCGCTGGTGTTGTCTCAGTTTTTGTCGCCTGCATAAACTTTCATCACACCATAGACTCTCACGAGCACCAACTGTGCCCCGGGGCACCGCTCCACCTGTGGGGAGCAGTACCACCATTGCTGCCATTCCATCACCCCAGAGGCCTCATACAGCAGCGGCAGCTTAATAGCCGCAAACCACAGGTGGCGTCACGATAAATATAAACTTTATTCACCCCAAGTCACCAGCCATATTAATTGACACCCACCAGGGCCACGGAGCCGGGCCCCGCCACCACTGACGACCCCCGGACTAGTCCGGCCCGGCACCGGGTGTCCCATAGCCCTGGGGTGGGCGAGTCAGATACATGTCCATTTTTTTTCCAGAAGCACAGGCAACAAAGGCCAATACAAGTCAATGTCACTTTGTCTTGCTGGTACGCTTAATTTTTGTGCAGATTTTCCCCAAAGAATTGCATTAGATATTGTCACGCTAGAGCGTTGTTGCATTGATAGGGGAGAGCAGGGGACAGGGGCTCCTAAACTGGCCCTCAGACTAGGGGGGCCCTAACTCTTCCTTATCTCAGAGTTGCCTCTGAAGGTGAGGATCTCTGAGCCACCTACCTGACCCTAATCCTGACCAACCCTAATATTTTAACCCTTCCCCCCCACCCCAGGGGAGGGTCGGGGCAGGAGTGTGTTAACACAAAGAGATAGACAAACAGAGGAAACCAAAACTCTATCTCACAGCATGTTCACACAGAGGTATAAGACAATAAGCGTTAAGGATAAAAATAGGAGCAGAGAGGGAACAACAAGAGGATGAGAGAATTCCACAACAACTCCAAGCACCACGCAATCTAATCACCTGCAAGACTGCGACACACCAGCACACAGACCAACACAGCAATAAACTATAGTCGGAGTGGGAAGACAGATTTTACTATCTTAAAAAGGTGGAAAGGGGATGTGATAGGTTTCCAACAACATGGTAACCAGCAGGCTAGCAGAGATTAACTCTTGCTAGTCTGATCATTAATGAGCACACTTGAGCCTGCCTGTGTAACTCAGAAACAGTAGAGAAACCATGGTGTGGAGGGTCAGAATCTGTTTTGTGAACAGCGTCGGATGCCGCCATGACACTTGGTGAGTTTTGAGCAAATCTCTGTTTGACAAGCATACTGACGCTCAGCATGCAGTGAAACACAGAGGAAACAACAGGAATGGTATAGAAGGAAGGCCCTGGCAACGAGGAGAGGGGAAACCTCCTGCAACTCACCTTACTCTGTACCCTACACTCCCTAAAGTCTCTATATGGGTCCTTCCTTCGTTGCCATCACATGCATAGGCCCTTTCTCGGCCTTCTGGCTAGTGAGAAGGCCAGTGAGATCACTAGTCTCAATACTGCAGTAACACAACACAAGATAACGGAGACAGACAGAGAGAAATAGACACAAAAAGGAAAACACCCCAAGCTCCTCCAATGCAGCTAAACACCACTGCTGCAATAGTCACAACTCCTCAGCTTCTGCCAGAGACAGGCTCCTTCCAAAGTGTTCAGCAATAGAATGAGAATCTATAGCTGGCATCAGATGGTAAGACAAGTGACTTTTTATAGTGAAGGGGAGTGGTCACAAAAGAGCTGCACCTGAGATTAAGGCTACAAAGGATAGCCAGATAGAAAAGAGTCCTTAACCCTTACAGCAGGAAAAGAAAGAACACTCACTTAAATAAATGTTGTAAACCTGCACAGAACAAGGTGTTGTGACCTTCGGGTCCCAGACTCAGGAGAGGTCTCTCTAGAGCGGGACACTCCCTTGACAAATGTGGAAAATCTGCAGGTACAAAAATGCGCATGTATTTTTAGTGTGTTTCTACTGTGGAAACGCATTAATAAATAAAAAGAGAAAAAAAACAATAAACCCCAGCATCAACAATGCGCTAAAAAATGAATGAAAAAAAATCTCAAATAACCTAATTTAACTAATAAGGGCAAAAACTCTTCAACCTCCAAAACTCACCAAATCCTCATGGTGGGAACGTGGCCTCAGAGTGATTCAAGGCCTTATCTCATCACCTCGCATATAAGCTGTGAGAGCAGATAATAAATCTGAAACAAGTTTTTGTTAAGAATTCAATAAATTTGTACTTATCAAATTCCCATAAATCACGTAGAGTTTAAATACCTGGGAGAGACTTATATTACATGAAGAACTGTTATCTCCGCGCTCATTATACGATCTAACGAAAACGAATCCATCCCCTTTTATGTGTAGGAATTTGCCCAGGAGGAGACTGCGTGTCAGGAGAGGCAGCTGCAAATATAAAAATGGACATGTATCTCACCCGAAAGTGACAGATTTACACCGTTCTTTCCTCTACACAGTCACGTGTGCATACATAGTGATAGTAGAGTGACACGGAGCCGCCATGATATTTTTTTCTTTAATAATAATTTATATTTGCTCCAATATATCAGAATTAAAAAATTAAAGGGGTTGTCCCTTTAAAAAAAAAACTTTTTGCCTGCTTGTTCAGTTCATTGTAAAAATAAAGAAAACACACTTTACTTACCCTTCCTGGGTTCAGCGCTCTTTCTCCAATGCTACTCCGGTGATTGTGTATAGGCTGCAGCAATAAACACATAACATCAGTCATTGAGCCTAAGCCACCGAGCTCAGTGATTGCCTGCAGTGCTGTAGAATGATATCACCTCTGCAGCCAAACAGTGTTGGAGACGATGAGTAGGACCCAGGGAGGGTAAGTAAAGTGGGTGTATTTTTTTTTTACACCAATCTGTTTTCTGAATGGAGACCACCCTTTCAAGCAAATTTTATAACTGGAACTATGCGAACTGATGAAGCAGAGGTGAAACAATGGCAACACTCTGTCACAAAACTTGCCGAGTGTCATGGCAGCATCTGACGCTGTTCACATTACAGATTCTGACACTCCACTCTATACTTTCTCAGCTGATTTTGAGTTACACAGGCAGGCTCAGGCGTCGACCAGCTGTGTGTCCATTAATGATCAGGCTATCAAGAGTTAATCTCTGCTAACCTGCTGGTTATCTCTAGGATCACATGTTGTTGGAAACCTATCACATTTACTCCCTGCCTTTTTAAGATGGTGGAATCTGTTTTCCCACGCTGACTATAGTTTGTTGCTGTGTTGGTCTGTGTGCTGGTGTCTTTCAGTCCTGCTAGTGATTATATTACGTTTTGCTTGGGGTTGTTGTGGTATTCTCTCGTCTTGTTGTTTCCTCATTGGCTCTTATTTCCCTCCCTACCTCTTATTGTCTTTTAACTTTGTGTGAGCGTGCTGTGAGATAGAGTTTTGGTTTCCCATGTTTGTCTATCGCAGTTGATTTATTCACACTTGTGTCCCGGTCCTCCCCTGGGGTGGGGGTGGAAGGAGTATAAGATCAGGACTGGTCAGGAGCAAGGCCAGGAACGGGGCTCAGACATCCTCACCTTCAGAGGTAACTCTGAGATATAGCTAGGACCTCTGTGTGCCAGTCTAGAAGCCCGGACCCCTGCTCTCCCCTATCACTGTGACACTCTGCATAGCACTAAGAAGCAGAGTATACTCAACCAATGCAGCAGAGTTGTACCTGTAATGGAGATACTATGGCAAAACTAGCCTTGGGCTTTGTGGTGTAGCAGAATTCAACCCAGAGATGAAGAAACTACGCACAGCAATGTAGCAAAGCTAGGTTTGTAATGAAGTCCAATAACAGAGCTAAATCAGATTTAATACTACATTCCCACTATTCTTGTTATTCGCATTTTTGATGCTGCTTATAAAAACGCAAGTAAACTAAGGTGGGGAGATCATGCTGAAATTCTGATCCTGATCATGGGAATGTAGCCCAAGGAAGTTGACATGTTGATGCCAAGTACCTGAATACTCAGGCCAAGTCCCGCAGTCTGATACGGGTGAAATTACATCACAGAAGTGCATTGGATGGCAACAGCATACCGACGTGCAAAGGAGCAGAAGACCTGATGACAGCAAGATAAAGACCATGGGCCGGGCGCTGGATCAATGAGAGGTGAGTAACACCAGTCATGAGTGTCTGTTTACAGGGCTGTGACATCCTGTCAATAGGACATAACCTCTGCAGCCAATCACTAGGCTTAGCACTGATTTTGAGGTACACAGCACAAGATCGCTGTGCCCAGTGGATGGCTGCAACTGTCACATGTTGTAGACGGGATGTCAGCACTCCAGTGTCTACTGGGGTTTCACCAAGTGTAAGGGAACTCACGGCGAGTGATGCATCACACACAGTACACCAGGATAACGATACAATGGTGGGCCCTGGTGCAAGGGAGAGGGAGCGGGGTCACTTCCTAAAACTCACCTGAGGCTGATCCCTGCACTCCCTATACGGGTCCTTCCTCTTGTCGCCTATCACATGCCTAGTCCCTCGTGGACCATAAACTCACTCTAGCAAGTGAGGGCCAGCGAGACACTAGTCTCGCCACTACAATAAGACAACACAAGGTAGGAAAAACAAACCGGGGAGAAAGATACAACAAATAAAACTCCACCAATAACTTTTCAGGTGCAACTGAAGCGAAACCTTGGCTTTCTGCAGAGACTGATTCCTTCCAAGTAGACAGCATAGGATTAAGCTATAGCCGACACAGAGTGGAGTGAGGAACAGATACTTATAGCAGAAGGAAGTGACTGCAGCTGAGGTTACAACTACCTGTTAGATCACTGCAGGATAGAAATGAACCATAACCCCTTCAGTGCCGGATAGAACTATATACGGTATGCTCCAACTCAGAGTAAATCTATTATATAAAGCTGAGTGTATGTACAGTTAGGTCCAGAAATATTTGGACAGTGACACAATTTTCGCGAGTTGGGCTCTGCATGCCACCACATTGGATTTGAAATGAAACCTCTACAACAGAATTCAAGTGCAGATTGTGACGTTTAATTTGAAGGTTTGAACAAAAATATCTGATAGAAATTGTAGGAATTGTACACATTTCTTTACAAACACTCCACATTTTAGGAGGTCAAAAGTAATTGGACAAATAAACCAAACCCAAACAAAATATTTTTATTTTCAATATTTTGTTGCGAATCCTTTGGAGGCAATCACTGCCTTAAGTCTGGAACCCATGGACATCACCAAACACTGGGTTTCCTCCTTCTAAATGCTTTGCCAGGCCTTTACAGCCGCAGCCTTCAGGTCTTGCTTGTTTGTGGGTCTTTCCGTCTTAAGTCTGGATTTGAGCAAGTGAAATGCATGCTCAATTGGGTTAAGATCTTTTGACTTGGCCATTGCAGAATGTTCCACTTTTTTACACTCATGAACTCCTGGGTAGCTTTGGCTGTATGCTTGGGGTCATTGTCCATCTGTACTATGAAGCGCCGTCCGATCAACTTTGCGGCATTTGGCTGAATCTGGGCTGAAAGTATATCCCGGTACACTTCAGAATTCATCCGGCTACTCTTGTCTGCTGTTATGTCATCAATAAACACAAGTGACCCAGTGCCATTGAAAGCCATGCATGCCCATGCCATCACGTTGCCTCCACCATGTTTTACAGAGGATGTGGTGTGCCTTGGATCATGTGCCGTTCCCTTTCTTCTCCAAACTTTTTTCTTCCCATCATTCTGGTACAGGTTGATCTTTGTCTCATCTGTCCATAGAATACTTTTCCAGAACTGAGCTGGCTTCGAGGTGTTTTTCAGCAAATTTAACTCTGGCCTGTCTATTTTTGGAATTGATGAATGGTTTGCATCTAGATGTGAACCCTTTGTATTTACTTTCATGGAGTCTTCTCTTTACTGTTGACTTAGAGACAGATACACCTACTTCACTGAGAGTGTTCTGGACTTCAGTTGATGTTGTGAACGGGTTCTTCTTCACCAAAGAAAGTATGCGGCGATCATCCACCACTGTTGTCATCCGTGGACGCCCAGGCCTTTTTGAGTTCCCAAGCTCACCAGTCAATTCCTTTTTTCTCAGAATGTACCCGACTGTTGATTTTGCTACTCCAAGCATGTCTGCTATCTCTCTGATGGATTTTTCTTTTTTTTCAGCCTCAGGATGTTCTGCTTCACCTCAATTGAGAGTTCCTTAGACCGCATGTTGTCTGGTCACAGCAACAGCTTCCAAATGCAAAACCACACACCTGTAATCAACCCCAGACCTTTTAACTACTTCATTGATTACAGGTTAACGAGGGAGACGCCTTCAGAGTTAATTGCAGCCCTTAGAGTCCCTTGTCCAATTACTTTTGGTCCCTTGAAAAAGAGGAGGCTATGCATTACAGAGCTATGATTCCTAAACCCTTTCTCCGATTTGGATGTGAAAACTCTCATATTGCAGCTGGGAGTGTGCACTTTCAGCCCATATTATATATATAATTGTATTTCTGAACATGTTTTTGTAAACAGCTAAAATAACAAAACTTGTGTCACTGTCCAAATATTTCTGGACCTAACTGTATGTATGTACAGTGCCTACAAGTAGTATTCAACCCCCTGCAGATTTAGCAGGTTTACACATTCTGAATTAACTTGGCATTGTGACATTTGGACTGTAGATCAGCCTGGAAGTGTGAAATGCACTGCAGCAAAAAAGAATGTTATTTCTTTTTTTATTTTTTTTTTTAAATTGTGAAAAGTTTATTCAGAGGGTCATTTATTATTCAACCCCTCAAACCACAAGAATTCTGTTTGGTTCCCCTAAAGTATTAAGAAGTATTTCAGACACAAAGAACAATGAGCTTCACATGTTTGGATTAATTATCTCTTTTTCCAGCCTTTTCTGACTAATTAAGACCCTCCCCAAACTTGTGAACAGCACTCATACTTGGTCAACATGGGAAAGACAAAGGAGCATTCCAAGGCCATCAGAGACAAGATCGTGGAGGGTCACAAGGCTGGCAAGGGGTACAAAACCCTTTCCAAGGAGTTGGGCCTACCTGTCTCCACTGTTGGGAGCATCATCCGGAAGTGGAAGGCTTATGGAACTACTGTAAGCCTTCCACGGCCTGGACAGCCTTTGAAAGTTTCCACCCGTGCCGAGGCCAGGCTTGTCCGAAGAGTCAAGGCTAACCCAAGGACAACAAGGAAAGAGCTCATGGCAGTGGGGACATTGGTTTCAGTCAATACCATAAGTAACGTACTCCACCGCAATTGTCTCCGTTCCAGACGAGCCTGTAAGGTACCTTTACTTTCAAAGCGTCATGTCAAGGCTCGTCTACAGTTTGCTCATGATCACTTGGAGGACTCTGAGACAGACTGGTTCAAGGTTCTCTGGTCTGATGAGACCAAGATCGAGATCTTTGGTGCCAACCACACACGTGACGTTTGGAGACTGGATGGCACTGCATACGACCCTAAGAATACCATCCCTACAGTCAAGCATGGTGGTGGCAGCATCATGCTGTGGGGCTGTTTCTCAGCCAAGGGTCCTGGCCATCTGGTCCGCATCCATGGGAAGATGGATAGCACGGCCTACCTGGAGATTTTGGCCAAGAACCTCCGCTCCTCCATCAAGGATCTTAAGATGCGTCGTCATTTCATCTTCCAACAAGACAACGACCCAAAGCACACAGCCAAGAAAACAAAGGCCTGGTTGAAGAGGGAAAAAATCAAGGTTTTGCAGTGGCCTAGTCAGTCTCCTGACCTTAACCCAATTGAAAACTTGTGGAAGGAGCTCAAGATTAAAGTCCACATGAGACACCCAAAGAACCTAGATAACTTGGAGAAGAGCTGCATGTAGGAGTGGGCCAAGATAACTCCAGAGACCTGTGCCGGCCTGATCAGGTCTTATAAAAGACGATTATTATCTGTAATTGCAAACAAGGGTTATTCCACAAAATATTAAACCTAGGGGTTGAATAATAATTGACCCACACTTTTATGTTGAAAATTTATTAAAATTTAACTGAGCAACATAACTTGTTGGTTTGTAAGATTTATGCATCTGTTAATAAATCCTGCTCTTGTTTGAAGTTTGCAGGCTCTAACTTATTTGCATCTTATCAAACCTGCTAAATCTGCAGGGGGTTGAATACTACTTGTAGGCACTGTATGTATGTCCGCTAAAGGAAATTGCACCATCGCATTTACAATCAAGAAATTTTGCACTCCATTTGACTCAGGGAATGTCATAGACTATGTTGAGGTGAAATTTTAACCCCGTGCTTTACAGTTATTTGCCAAAAAACCCTGCCTCCATTAAAGTCAATGGAGCTGGGAATCACAGTGCAGCTAGATGCATAGCCACACCCTTAAATGGAATGTTGGCATATCACAATGCAGCCAGGGAAAGAGACAGACAGGGACAGATAGGGAAAGAGACAGACAAAGAGACAGACAAATAGACAAAGAGAGAGGGAAAGAGACAGACAGGGAAAGAGACAGAAAGGGAAAGAGACAGACAAGGAAAGAGACAGGCAGGGAAGGAGACAGACAGGGAGACAGACAGACAATGAAAGAGACAGACAGGGAAAGAGGCAGATAGGGAAAGAGACAGACAAGGAAAGAGACAGACAAGGAAAGAGACAGACAGGGAAAGAGACAGACAGGGAAAGAGACAGAAAGGGAAAGAGACAGACAAGGAAAGAGACAGGCAGGGAAGGAGACAGACAGGAAAAGAGAGACACAGACAGGGAAAGAGGGAGACAGACAGACAATGAAAGAGACAGACAGGGAAAGAGGCAGATAGGGAAAGAGACAGGCAAGGAAAGAGACAGACAAGGAAAGAGGCAGGCAGCGAAGGAGACAGACAGGGAGACAGACAGACAATGAAAGAGACAGACAGGGAAAGAGGCAGATAGGGAAAGAGACAGACAAGGAAAGAGACAGACAAGGAAAGAGACAGACAGGGTGTAATACTTATATATGTTCTGAGGATTTCGATAGCGTAGGGCAATGAGAATCAGAGACGAGTTCTTGGTACAAGATATTTTATAATGTGTAACCACGGTAGATACACAACGTTAAACACAGCGGTACAAATACACAAAATACCTTCCCGAAACGGAGCGAAGGGAATTCCCGGGGCCACGCACCGGACTCCCCCAGGGAGACCACCAGAGCGAACCCCTATACAGGGACTGTCCGGCAATCACCCCGGAAGGCCTAAATGCGCCGCAGCCGGGACACAAGGGGCAAGCGGTAAAAGTCCAGGAGTGTCCGTACGGGATGATTGTCCAGAGTGGTTACGAACCAGAGAGAACCGGGCAGAGTGCTGACCGAAGATGGCAGACGGAATCCGGGCACAGCTTTGAGAAACCGGGTAAGGTCCAGAGTCGGTCGGTCGGTAGTCTTTAGGAGGATCCAAAGGCAATCAGGATTAGCAGCAGCAAAGCAGGAGCACACAGCAAGCAGTATACTCAGGCACTGGACTAGGCTTAGAGGCGGCCTTTTAAGCAGCTGGACAGGAAGTAGGGCAACAGAACAGTAAACTCCATGTTAACCGAGGGCAAGCTCATTCAAAAGAGAACTGGAAAACCTGGAAACCTGACATTACTCCCCCCCCCAGAGACGGCCTCAGGACGGATCAGGGCCAGGTTTGTCCGGGTACCGTTGATGAAACTGAGCAAGTTTTCGGGGTGCCCGAATGTTCCCCACCGGTTCCCAGGAATCGTCCTCGGGGGCGTACCCCTGCCAACGGACTAGATACTGAAGCCGACGACAATGGAGCCGGGAGTCAATAATGTCCTCAACCACGAACTGCTCCTCGCCGTCGACCATCACAGGTGGAGGAGGAGGCACAACACGACCATGAAACGTATTAGGGGAAACGGGTTTGAGGAGAGACACATGAAAGACCGGGTGTACCTTTAGATGGTGCGGTAACCGTAGCCGATAGGCCACAGGGCTCACGATCCCGGTGATCTTAAACGGACCGATGAATTTTTGTCCCAGCTTCTGCGAAGGAACACCCAATCTCAGGTTTTTGGTGGATAACCATACAGAGTCCCCTACCTTGTACATGGGTGCCGGTTTCCGGTGAGTGTCTGCCGACCTCTTGTAACGCTCCTGGGCCGTAGCCACAGTGTCCTTTAGAACCTCCAGATTTTGTCGTAGTTCCGTCAATCTGTCCTCCACCGCTGGCACCGAAACCGCAACCGGTGACCTAGGCAAAACAGTCGGATGGTAACCCAGGTTAGCGAAAAAGGGCGTTACCTTAGTGGAGCTGCTCTGAGTGTTGTTATAGGAGAACTCCGCCAACGGAAGCATCTTCAACCAATCGTCTTGGAGATGGCTGACATAACATCGAAGGTATTGTTCCAGGGTTTGATTCGTCCGTTCGGTCTGCCCATTTGTCTGAGGATGGTATGCAGAAGACAAACAGACATCAATCTGGAGTGCCGTACAAAACCCCTTCCAGAATCTAGACGTGAACTGCACGCCCCGGTCAGAGATGATTTCGTCTGGTACCCCATGCAATCGGAATACGTTCTGGATAACCAAATCCACTGTCTCTGCGGCTGAGGGAAGACCGGTACACGGAATAAAGTGAGCAGCTTTAGTCAATCGATCCACCACCACTAAAATGGTATTGTGCCCGCCTGAGACTGGCAACTCCACAATAAAATCCATGGAGATAGACCCCCAAGGGCGAGATGGCACGGGTAACGGTTGGAGGAGTCCCGTAGGAGCCACACGAGGGACCTTGCACCGGGCACAAACCACACATGAGTGGACATAGTCCTTCACATCCTTTAAACAGGTAGGCCACCAGAAAAAACGGCTCAGAAATTCCTGCGTCTTCAGTACCCCCCTATGACCAGCCAACACGGAGTCGTGGACCAATTTGAGAACCCGAAGTCTTACGGCCTCCGGGACATAAATGCGTCGCTCTCTCAACCACACACCATTCCGAAGAACAAGCGTTACATCCTTCGGGGGGGCAGCAAGAAATACGTCACCATCATAGGCCAGCTTGATGTCCTTCCACAAGTCCTGGTCCTGGATTACTCCAACGAAATTGGCATCCGATAACACGGTCTGAGACGGGGTTCCAGGCACGGAGTCCACGGCGTGGATTCGGGACAAGGCATCGGCTTTCCCATTACGTGAACCTGGACGGTATGTAACGATAAAATTGAATTGGTTAAGAAATAGGCTCCAACGGGCTTGCCGTGGAGACAGGCACCTGGCAGACTTAAGAAATTCCAGATTACGATGATCTGTGAGTACTATCACTTGCTGCGCGGCTCCCTGTAAGTGGTGTCTCCATTCCTTGAAAGCGGAAATAATCGCCAATAATTCTTTGTCCGCAATGTCATAGTTCCTTTCTGCAGGGGACAACCGGCGGGAAAAGAAGGCACACGGATGCAAGAGACTCTTGTCCCCGGTCCTTTGAGAAAGAATGGCCCCTAATGCATAGTCGGAAGCGTCGACCTCCACGATAAAGGGAAGAGCGGGATTCGGATGTACCAATATTGGCGCTGAGGTAAAACATACCTTGAGACGATGGAATGCTTCCTGGGCCTGGGCGGACCATACAAACTTCTGTCCTTTCTTGGTTAACAGAGTGATGGGACGAACAATCTCTGAAAAGTTACGGATAAAGCGTCGGTAAAAGTTGGCAAAACCGACAAAGCGTTGTACCTCTTTGATGTTTCCCGGTTCCGGCCAGTCTAGAATGGCTTGTATCTTGCTAGATTCCATGTTCAGTCCCTGAGGAGAGATGACGTACCCTAAGAATTGTATTTGTGAGCAGTGGAACTCGCATTTCTCCAGTTTAATGTACAGGTGGTTTTCCCTCAGACGGGTAAGTACGGTCTTAACGTGCTCCTGGTGTTCCTGTAGAGAATCAGAAAAGATTAGGATATCGTCCAGATAGATCACCATGAATTGGTCCATGATATCCCTAAAAATATCGTTAACCAGATGTTGAAATGATGCGGGAGCGTTACAAAGTCCAAAAGGCATCACTAGGTACTCAAAATGTCCGTACCGACATCGGAACGCGGTCTTCCACTCGTCTCCGGGACGTATACGAAGCAGATTATATGCCCCACGGAGGTCTAATTTGGTGAATATTTTTGCCTGTTGGACCCTCTCCAATAGCTCAGGAATCAACGGTAACGGATACCGGTTCCGGATGGTTATCTTATTCAGTTCCCGGTAGTCAATACAGGGTCTCAGAGTCCCCTCCTTCTTTTTCACGAAAAAGATGGGTGCCCCTGCGGGTGAGGTAGACGGACGAATAAATCCCTTGGCTAGGCTTTCATCAATATACTCTTTTAGTGCTGCTAGCTCAGGTGCCGCCAACGGGTAGACATGACCAAACGGAATCTCCGCCCCTGGGAGTAAGTCTATGGGGCAATCATACGGTCTATGCGGGGGAAGCCGATCAGCTTTTCTTTTGTCGCATATATCAGCGAAGTCACGGTAAACCGGGGGTAAAACAGGTACCTGTACAGTGCCCTCCGTATTAGATGTTACTGGAACCGGAACAGTTGGACAAAGGGTCGGACCACTCTGCGGTGGGAAGGATATTTCTTTAGTCTCCCAATCGATGACGGGATTTGTAGACCGTAGCCACGGAATACCTAGAATAATCGGAAAATGAGGAGAAGAAATTATCATGAAAACAAGGGTCCCCTGCTGACCTGGCTTCATCACGCCTTCGAGCGGTACTGTTTCCCGATCCACTGGTCCAGAGATTAACGGGGATCCGTCTACCGTCTCCATGGTAACCGGCGAGGATCTTTGCTGAGTCCGGATACCGTGTTTCCTGGCAAAGGAAGAGTCCATGAAATTTCCCCCTGCCCCAGAGTCTATCATTGCAGAGGTAGGAATTAGCTGTCCCTCCCAACGGATCTGAATGGGGAGTGAGCAATGGGTGTATTTGCCCTCTGAGTCCTTCGGTGAGGTGGACATTACCGTCAAGGGAAATACCGCATCCAAGTGTCCACTTGCCTCAGAGATTTCGGACTCTGCGTCCGTGTTGTCACACTCTGCCATGGCTGCCAATACCTTATTTGGGCGATTGGGACGTTTCGGGCAGTCGATCAAGAAATGGTCCGATTGACCGCAATAGAAGCACAAACGCTCACGGAGCCGGTGTTCACGACGTTCGTTGGTCTCTCGTTTTTGCAGAGAGTCCACTTGCATAGGTACGTCCTCGGCCTCCCGTGGCGTCCTGAGAGCGGGTTCTCTGGAAGGAAACGCAATATTGTTTACACGGTTTACAGCTGCCCATTTTTCCTGTCTACGTTCCGTCAAACGGGTATCAATGCGCACACAGTGCTGGAGAAACAGTTCAAAATCCCCTGGAGATTCGGAACGGGCTAACTCGTCCTTGATGGTACCGGACAAACCTTTTCTGAAAACAGACAATAAGGCATTGTTTCCCCAATCGGTGTCTACCACTAACCTCTTGAACTCAGTGGCGTATTCAACGACAGAACGCTTTCCCTGACGTAAGGAAAGGAGAGCCGCTTCAGCGGTAGCACGGCGATTCGGATCATCAAACATTTGCGCCATTGCGTTCAGAAAGTCATCCAGGTGATTCAAACGGATGTCCCGATTCTCTATCATGGGATTAGCCCAAGCCAGTGCTCGTGAGGTTAATAACATGATGATACATAACACCTTTGACCGATCAGAACGGTAATAATCAGAATGTACATCGAAAAACAGTATACATTGGTTAACAAATCCACGGAACTGACTACGATCACCATTGAAACGGAATGGGGGTAACCTAGGCATACCGGCAGCTGATACGGACGTAGTGGGGACGGCTTCCTGAGCCTCCACTCTGACTTGCAAATCCTGTATAGCCGGACCCAGTACCTGGTGATCATGGCCCAGCTGTGCCTCCACATCTCTAAGTTTATTCTGCACCGCCTCCATCTCCTGCTGCAGGGAGTTAATCATGGAGAAGAGCTGGTCTACTCGTGTCTCAGTCATTGCCCCAGCGAAATCCTCTTATGGCCTGAGTATAATGTAATACTTATATATGTTCTGAGGATTTCGATAGCGTAGGGCAATGAGAATCAGAGACGAGTTCTTGGTACAAGATATTTTATAATGTGTAACCACGGTAGATACACAACGGAAAACACAGCGGTACAAATACACAAAATACCTTCCCGAAACGGAGCGAAGGGAATTCCCGGGGCCACGCACCGGACTCCCCCAGGGAGACCACCAGAGCGAACCCCTATACAGGGACTGTCCGGCAATCACCCCGGAAGGCCTAAATGCGCCGCAGCCGGGACACAAGGGGCAAGCGGTAAAAGTCCAGGAGTGTCCGTACGGGATGATTGTCCAGAGTGGTTACGAACCAGAGAGAACCGGGCAGAGTGCTGACCGAAGATGGCAGACGGAATCCGGGCACAGCTTTGAGAAACCGGGTAAGGTCCAGAGTCGGTCGGTCGGTAGTCTTTAGGAGGATCCAAAGGCAATCAGGATTAGCAGCAGCAAAGCAGGAGCACACAGCAAGCAGTATACTCAGGCACTGGACTAGGCTTAGAGGCGGCCTTTTAAGCAGCTGGACAGGAAGTAGGGCAACAGAACAGTAAACTCCATTTTAACCGAGGGCAAGCTCATTCAAAAGAGAACTGGAAAACCTGGAAACCTGACACAGGGAAAGAGACAGACAGGGAAAGAGACAGAGAGGGAAAGAGACAGACAGGGAAAGAGACAGACAGAGACAGACAGACAGAGACTGGGAGAGAGACAGAGACTGGGAGAGAGACAGAGACTGGGAGAGAGAGAGACAGTTACTATCCTAGGCAATGCCGGATGCTACAGCTAGTTGGCAATAAAGTGGATCTGTGATCCACAATGTGCTGTGACCGTCTGGTCCTAGATCCTCCTGAGATCATGTGCCGCCCCCACGACAGCCAATGGGCTGCTCAGATCCGGATCCGCAGTGGCTCGAGGGGTCTCCGGACCCGAGGCGGGGTCGCGCGGCCGCTCGAAATGAAAAACGGGGTTTAGTATTTACAAGGGGTGTAGAAAATAAAGTTTGTGACGCCACCCACGGGTCGTGGTAATGTGGGATACTACCGCTCCTGAGTTTGGGGGAGCGCCCGGGAGCGATGGGATGGCAGCTTGTGATGTTAACCCCTCCGTGGGCAGGGGGAAGGTGTCCCGGGGCTCGGTGATGGAAGATTGGGGACCCGTCAGGAGGAGAGGGGCACAATGTACTCACACAGTCCAGAGATTCTGACACAGACAACGGGTAAACCAAAGTCCTGAATGCCCTGTAGCCGTTGTTGGAGCACGCTGGGTCCGTGCCCTTTTGGCGTTGCTGGTTGGTCTGAAGCCTTGTCCCTTGGCACTATGTTTATTCTTTGTGGATCCCTTTTACCTGAAACTAGTCGGGTCCCGCCCACCCGCGTGGCTAGCGGAGTGAGCTTGCTCTCAGGGTTCACGCTTGGGATTCTCTGGACGGTTTTGGGAAGTCCTATCCCCCACATTGCGCTAGTACCCTGATTTTGGAGCGGGTTGGGAACAGCTCGTGAAGACTCCGTCCTCATCGGGTGAATTACTGGGCTGCATAAAGCTACTTCCCAGCCTAGGGTCCGCGTACCTGGTTGTGCCCTGGCCCCTGCCCGGCTGTAGCACAAGGCCGCCAAACTGCCCTCCATGGCAGTACCGTGCCCCCTGTCACTACCCCCTGCGACCGGGGTTCCAGCTCCTTCCAGGCCAGGCCAACGTCTGGCACCTGGGACGGGTATAGGAGCCCAGCTCCGCAGCGTGACCTCTCACTGTCACTGCTGCACTCAAACTGACTACTGACTAACACTTCTGGCCCTCCTTCTACCATCCCTCCATCTGGGCGGCCCTATTCCCCTCAGGCTGCCCAATGGGTGTCTGGTGGGTGTGGTGCAGAGTGTTCCTCAGGATTTGTATACCTGTTGTTAGCAACACCAAAGGGACAGGACCCGTAACCAAGGAGGAGCGGGTACCATGCAGAAGGGCAGATTGCACGGCACCCTTGTGACGACCTGATAGGCCAGGGCGTCACATTCACATCAGGCCGTGACACACTCGTGACATCCAGCCCTGTAAATTAAGCCAAGTGGGAAGTATGGGAGAGGTATCATTGGAGGCAATACCTAATTTGGTATTTTATAGTGTTACCTACCTTTGCCCAAATTTTCTGTGAGAACAGACAACTTCTTGAATCGATATAAGAAGCCCTGCTTAATAGAAAAAAAAAATGGAGTTGATCATTTCACCTCTGTAGTGATCTAACGTAGGAACAGCAACAAACTAAGACAGAGCGGCACCACATAACTTCTAAAACTTCACTTTTATATTAAATCCTGAAAAAGTATCAAAGCAACATATCAGTCATACAGAAAACTCACTTGGCTGCTGTCCTGCCTAATGCAAATGCTGATTTTATAAAAGAGGTGCACTGTACTGTAATTAACCAATAAATATAAAATAGCATTTTGTAAAAACTTTTCCAATGTCAATTAATAGAACGTTGTTTCGAGCTGCCCCCCAACCTCAACGGCCTGGAAATAAGCATATCCAGAAGTCTGCCCTTGCATGCTGACTGCTCTCGCTCACTGTGCCCCCATTGTTTGTCAGGTAGAGCCGTAAATTGGAGGCATGTGCGGATGGCTGTCTCTTTCCATGTCCTGCTATGTGCAGAGAACCTGACAGCTCTGATATTACAGAGGCTGTTTGTTACAATGGTCTGAGAAGCTGCCACAATTCTCAACAACACAGCTTGTGTGCCGCCAGCTTGACGTCTACTGAAACTTTCCAGAACCTATCCCACCGTAATGCTTTTTTATTCCTACTGAGGTTACATTCATCTACCCAAAATCTTTGGTTATTTGGGGGGTGTACTTAAATTAATAACCTTTGTTCCAGCGCTTTCCACATTTCACCTAGGTGCCTTCTCACTGGGGACTGGACTAGGGCAGGCTAGGGGTGGCCATCACGAGGCATGAGACTTTCCTGGTCACTAGGACAACCACCTGGGGGGCGGACACCACTTGGGGTAGAAGAAGAGCATCCTGGACACAATAGTCAGTCAAGTCGGGACTACAGTTCTAGCGACACGACACCACTTCTTTCTTTCTTGACAATACCCGAGGCTTGGAACGGGAAGCTCAGCCCGGGTCCCTCACTTCTGAAGGGGCATCCTATGGGAAAGGACACTTTCAACACCGGTGGCTACCTCTAACTTATCCGGGATCAGCTGGAACCCATCACGGCGGAAACCGGCACCTCCCGGGCAACCCATGGACAGTGAGTAAAGACCTGGAACCGCAACTAGTGTATCCGACCTTCATCCTCCCTGGGGCCTAGCTTCACCTGCGGGAAGCTGAACTATCCTAGCTGCGACATCACCCGCCCCAGAGGACAGCGACTGCAGCAGTGGCTAATCCCTGGCCGCATACCGCAGGTGGCGTAACGAGACAACCATCACTCCTAACATCTTTCATCCCCATTATCCATCCACTATCATCATTCCTTTTATTGTACACCTCGGGGCCACGAAGCCGTGTAGTTCACCCGTGACATCCCGGACCCGACATCACCGGCCCGGCGACGAGTACATTCAACCCCTGCCCCATGAGCGCTACGCATGCACATCCCTGGAGTCCAGTGCAGCGCTTAGCTTACCAATAAAGATGTGGTTTTTATTTTATTTCTTTTAAGTTAAATTCATTGGGAAAATCTCAGAGCTCCTGATTCTGATGCTCCCAGAGGCTGCCAAATACAGCTCAGCGGATGATCTCCAGTCTTAGGGCGGCTTTGCATGTTGCGACATCGCACGTGCGATGTCGATGGGGTCAAATCGAAAGTGACGCACATCCGGCGTCGCAGTCGATATCGCAACGTGTAAAACCTTTTTGATACGATGAACGACCGCAAAAGCGTCGTTATCGTATCATCGCTGCAGCCTCCGACATTTCCATAATGCCGGTGCAGCGACAGGTGCGATGTTGTTCCTCACTCCTGCGGCAGCACACATCGCTGTGTGTGAAGCCGCAGGAGCGAGGATCATCACCTACCTGCCTCCCGGCTGCAATGAGAAGGACGGAGGTGGGCGGGATGTTTACATCCTGCTCATCTCCGCCCCTCCGCTTCAATTGGCCGCCTGCCGTGTGACGTCGCTGTGATGCCACACGACCCGTCCCCTTAGGAAGGAGGCGGGTCGCCGGCCAGAGGGACGTCGCACGGCAGGTAATAATCGCTACGACAGCTTTCACTAGATATCGCACGTGCGACGGGGGCGGGACTATCGCTGCAGCATCGGTAACACATTGTTACCGATGTCGCAGCGTGCAAAGCCCGCCTTAGGTTTTGTTCAGATGATCATATATATCAGATGTATGCTATCCAATTTTTTTATTTGATAGCATAATAACCCATGTTATTCCATGAGGCAGTGCCAATGACATCCGATTTTTTGTGGCTACTTTACAAGACTGTAACATACGAAACTATAAATTTCCTGTAAGTGATTAATAACTGCTACTGTAAAAAAAATGGATTGCACACGGATGACAAGTGAGCAAAAAAAGATCAGACTTTTCAGGGGTTTTTTATATACTGTCGTGTGAACCTACAATTATACACTGCTGATATGTGATTGTGTCACACGGAGATTTTCACAAACTTTGCCAACTGTCATGGCGGCTACATGTTCTGTTCAGATTAAAAATTCTGACACTCAGCCTGAGAAATTCTCTTGTATCTGGGATAAATGCAGGCAGACTCTGGTGTTGACCTGCTGTGTGCTGATTTAGTTAATCTCTGCTAGTCTGCTTGTTAGTCTCTTTTGAACACATGTTTTGGGAAAGCCAATCGCATCTGCTCTCCTCCTATTTATGCTGGCTGAATTCTTTCACGTATGCCAGCTATAGTTTATCTTCTTAGCTGGTCTCGTGAGGTATGGTGTTCCAGACTATCTGGTGGAAGTAGTGTTTACTACTTTGTGCAATTGTGGAGTTAACCCCTGTTGTCTTTTGTAGCTACCTTCCTCTGCTCTTATTTTCCTTCTAAATCTCTTCCTGTATGATCCTGTGTGTGTGTCTGTGTGTGTGTGTGTGTGTGTGTGTGCGCAGTGTGTCATAGTTTTGGTTTTCCTTTGTCTCTCTTTGTCTGTGGTTAATATCACACTCCTGCCCCGTCCTCCCTGTTGGGAGGGGTATCAGATTAAGTCAGAGCAGGGCCCCGAATGGGAGTGAGGTGTCTCCATCATTATGAGAATCCCTGAGATTATGGATAGCCTAGGTCTCCTAGCATGAGGGACAGCCTTGGGGCCCCATCTCTTGTTATCCAACAGTCACATTGTGACAGAATGGCAGCATCTGGAAAGGAGGGGTGAAAGCGCATGCCCCCAGAGCAGACTCTAAAGAAACGACAAGTTGGACTATAAGCAGAGATTTCACATTGTTCGCTTCAGAAGCAACAAATATGAATATCTCTGCAATAGTCTGATGCAGCATAAAACTGTAAAGAGTAGCAGAAAAAGGAGAGCTCCGGTTTTACATGGTATTTAATTCAATTTTTTTGACCAAGTGACAAGCCAACAGGTCATCTTTAGAAGTGGAGTACGTTGCTCACATGCAGGTGCTATGCTGTGGATTCCAGCGCTGTGTGCATTGTAGCTGAGCAGCACTAGCAGCTGTGTGGCTCAAAGTAAGGTGGCGAGATTTAAACGGCTTGTAACACTTGCCACTGGAGAAGATAAAGCAGTAAGCAGAAGTGGACCCACTGGACCACAGGGGGGACTCGGGCTTACCCTTTAGTGAGAGGGGCCTGACCATGAGGCAGACGCCAGGTGCAACTCTCAGGGCAATGATGTGGACTTTCGCAGCTGATCCCCAAGGCAAGGACAGACACAGGTGCAGGCAGGCAAAGTTATCCCAGGAACCACTGAGATGGCTGAAGTAGATAGTATGGCCTGGCAGAATGGACAGAGTCACTAGTGTAGCAGGTGCAGCCAGGATCGCTGAGGCAGATAGTATGGTCAGGCTGGACGGACAGTCACTAGTCTAGCAGGTACAGCCAGGATGGCTGGGATAGATACTACGGCCAGGCTGGTTGGACAGAGTCAGTAGTGTAGCAGATGCAGCCATACAGCTGAGACAGATAGTACGGCCAGGCTGGACGGACAGAGTCACTAGTGTAGCAGGTGCAGCCAGGACAGCTGAGGCAGGAGACACAACAGGAACAGGCTGGTACCAGGACTATGGCTGGGGCATGGAAACAAGGAAAGGTAATGCACACTGAAATGGGGACACACAGTGGACAAGGGGACCAGACAACTAGCTAGCTCAGGCACCTCCCCTAGTGGGAGAGTGCCTTAAATACCCAGTACCTCTAAGCAATAAGCTGAGAGGCACTTCCTGGAATTGGTGTGCTGACCCTAAAGAGAAGGGCAGCTGTGCACGTGCACACCCTTCTTCCCGAAGGACCTTTGCGGCATGCACAGGCCCCGGGAAGAGCAAGCAGGGGAGAACCATGTGGAGGATCGGGGGAAGCCAGGCAAGGCACTGTGGACTGGCCACGATGGTAAGTCCATCTCCCTGCGGGAGAAAGGCGAGCATTGCAGGAATGCTAGTGCTACATGGCTATCATGAAATGTAGAGATTTAATGATTGCTACATCAGGTGTAGTTAGCTCAACGTCTATGGGGGTCTGGTGCAAATGCATGAACACCACTCTATTCAAAATGATGGACTTCAGAGCCCCATTTTTGACTTCACTGCCCGTCCCAGTGCTCAGCAACTTTTCACCTACCCTGTAGAAAGGCAAAAAGTTGTTATTGTAGTTTTGACACCATAAAGAGTCACTTTTTGTACCATTTCCTGCACAACACTGGTATTTTGCACATCATGTTTTCTAGGTCTTCGTTTTTGCTCCACCAAATACCAGTGTGGGTTGTATCTTGGGAATGGTCCTCACGGTAGGCATTTCTGTATTAGTTCCTCTTCTAATCAAGCTCGCCCAAAGCTTGTATGTATTTCCTTTGATGAACGGTAATGACATTGATTTGATAAATGACAACTGTATGTGAATGTGCCCCATCCCGTCAGGAACATATGTAAGGAGGGGATGGCACAGATTCCGATAAGACCGTCTCTCCTCGGGGGGGCATAGAGTAAGGATAGATGCCGTCACTATCAATTAACATTAATAAGATATTTTCTGTATTCAGCGAGTAACAGCCGCACAGTCCAGCTGACGGATGGGGCAGCCTTCCTGTTGTGACAAAAACAATTAAAGTGACGAATGTTTCATGTTATGGAAGAAAAAAAGGATTCCTGTAGCTTGGTTCTGTGGTTTCCCATGCTGTTTATTAAATTCCCACTGATTGAGACATAAAAAAAATCATTTGAACTAGATAAATACATTTGCTTTGGATTATTCTGAAGTTGTCCTTTGGTCGTGTATTACAGTGTCAGTATAGCTATAGATATTACTACATTATTTTGTAAATTCAACAGTTATGGTACCAGGATCATGATCAGTAAGTCAGTAGTAATCTGTTACGGATTCAAGCTTAAGAGCATGTTCACACTGGGTCTTTTTGCGGCAATTTCAAACTTCCAATTTTAACCCTAAAGACGTTTTAGGAATGGCTCCTTCTCTCCGCCATGTTCTCAATGTTATGCAAACATTTTTTGTTTTGTTTTTAGTGTTTTTGGTTGTTTCCTATAGCAGTTTGTAGTGATAGGTGAACCCGCCGATGTTCGTGTTTGAGAGACTCGCCTAAACTTTTTGTAAAGTTCAAGTTTGGGTTCTGAGATAACGCGAACCTACGTCTGATCCCCGAACTTGTACTTTATAGTTATGGGATTACTGTAAAATAAAGAATATAGTTAATAATAAACATTGTCATTTAACTTACTCCTCCTGTGACACTCCCTGCAGACCTGCTCAGCCGCTGTCTCCAGCCACTTCTGCTTCCAGGTCCGATTGTTAACTTCTGGTGGTATTCACTCGTCACTCAGCAGCCTTCAGCTGTTTTCGGCCGTGTTCGCGGTGACATCATGGTTCACCCGAGTCCATGGCTTAGCCATGGATTGAACGTTGACTGTCACTGTCAACCTGCTTCTCGCTCTGTAGAGACGTTTGTCTGTACAGAGGGATGAAGCAGAGCTGACATTGCTCTCCCTGCTTCTCGCTCTGTAGAGACGTTTGCTGTACAGAGGGATGAAGCAGAGCTGACATTGCTCTCCCTGCTTCTCGCTCTGTAGAGATGTTTGTCTGTACAGAGGGATGAAGCAGAGCTGACATTGCTCTCTCTGTGGACTACGTCGAACAAAGGATTTTTTTTATAATAAAGATGGATTTTCTACATTTTTTTTGTTTGATTTCTAATAAAAAAATGTTTCTATGTGTTGTGTTTTTCTTTTTACTGCTTACTAGAAATTCATGGTGGCCATGTCTAATTTGGCATGACACCATGAATTTTGGGCTTAGTACAAGCTGGGAATACAAAGCTAGTATTAACCCCTTTATTACCCAGCATGCAACCGCCATCAGGGCCGCTGGATGAGCTGGGTAAAGCACCTGGAAATAGCGCTATTCATGGAAATGTGAAACAATGTGCCATTTTCATGGGCGGCTGCGGAGAATCCCAGCTGTTGTGAATGTTAGTTATGTTTTGGCTGCTGGGAGGCTCCCTCTGGTGGCCAGGAATGGTTTGGACTTGGACCAGGTGTGTTGTGCAGTGGGTGTTTCCTTTGCTAACTCTCTGCTTATTTAAATCCTGGTCTGATTGCAGGCTGTTGCCGGATGTCAGTTGTTCTTTGTATCTCCAGCCTGCTTAATCCTGCTCTACACCACATCTTCCCCAGATAAGTGCTTGCTCTTTATTTATTGTCTGGTTCTTTTGTTTATCTGGGTTTGTCATTTGCTGTGGTTATTTTCAGTTTATTCGCTTGCAGGGATTTTTTCCCCTCAGTGGTTTGTTGGGGAACTCCCTGCAGTTCTGTGTGGAGTATAGCTCCTTTGGGTCCATGTGTTTGTGGCTTGTTGACTTTGTTGTGATTCTTGTTTTCTGTTCATTGGTATGACAAGGGCACCTGGTATAGGACGGAGTTCAGATTGTGCGATCTGAGGGCCTTTTTGTACTATCAGAAAGTTGGTATTTTGCAGGGTTTTTCTCTGGCCACCATCAGTCCCTTTCCTGTCCTTTCCTATTTTAGTCAGCGGGGGCCTCACCTTTTGCTAATCCTGTCATCTACCTGTGTATTGTGTTTTTCCTATATCACCGCAGTCTTTGAATGTGGGGGGCTAGCTATTCTTGTCTATTTTCTGAGGCAGAGAGTTATTCATCTTTCCTACCTTTAGGATAGTTAGTTCTCCGGCTGGGTTCGCGGTGCTCAGGATGTTAGTTCATCCCTCGGCTACTTCTAGTTGTGATGGTTAGTAAGGGGATGGCGGCCAGATTAGTTGCCAATGCTCTTGTCACCTTTTGCCAATGACTGTGGTGGTCTTCCATGGTTCCGGATCATAACACCCGGCCCCCAGCTGACTGGTTTTACCTAACTAGCAATCAAACTACAGCAGGAGCCCACACGTTTTTTTTTAAATTTTTTCTAAATAATTAAATAAAATGAATGGGCTTCCCTGTATTTTGATTGCCAGCCAAGGTAAAGCCAGGAAGATGGGGGTGGCAGCCCGTAGCTGTCCGCTTTATCTGCGCTGAGAATCAAAATACCGCTGAGCGCTACGTCATTGTTTTAAATTATTTATTTTTTACACTACTATATGTGTGAGAGACCCAACAGCCAATCACAGACGCTGTCACGCAAAATGGGCATCTGTGTTTGGCTGTTCGAATAACCTGGAATCTGCCCTTACATTCTAGATGCTAGAATGTATGGGCTGGTTTGATCCAATCACAGACGCCCACTCTGTGACAGCGTCTGTGATTGTCTGTTACTTTAACAGTAAAATAAAACAACAATACAGAGAAAAAATGTATTTATTAGAAATAAAACAGAAGACATTTAGGACTCCATCTTTATCACCCAAAAAAAACACCTCTGACGTAGTCCAAAGGTGGGCGAGCATATTCTGCTCTGCTACATCTGTGCGAGGAGACAAACACAGGTCTGCTTACACAGACTCAGCTGGGAGCTGTAAAACAAAAAAAAATCACACTTTTAGTTTGCGAATTGCTGACTTCACGCTGCAGAAACAAATTTTCTATCACTTAGGTTGCTCTGTGCACCCTGGGTGTGGCCAAGAGGCCCAGTTCACTGTTCTAACCACTGATTTTGCATGTCCCCGTCTCCCTTACTGGTGATTGACAGTTCTAGCAGTGCATGCCTGGAGTGAACATTGTCTGGCAGAAAAAGCTTCTGCAAGCCAGGACTATGGATCACTAGTGAGGAAGAAGCGGGTGTGAAAAATAGTGAACAGAACCATGCACTGAGCCTCTTGGCCACACCAATTGGTCACCACTTTTGCAAAATGGGGCAGCAGCTAGAACTCTAAAGGTCGCTTTACACGCAACGACATCGCTAACGAGATGTCATTGGGGTCACGGAATTTGTGACGCACATCCGGCCTCGTTAGCGACGTCATTGCGTGTGAAACGCATGAACGACCGTTAACAATCAAAAATACTCACCATATCGTTGATCGTTGACACATCGTCCATTGTCATAAAATCGTTGCTGCTGCAGGACGCAGGCTGTTCGTCGTTCCTGCGGCAGCACACATTGCTACGTGTGACACCGCAGGAACGAGGAACATCACCTTACCTCTGGCCGCCCGCAGTGAGGAAGGAAGCAAGGTGGGCGGGATGTTCGTCTCGCTCATCTCCGCCCCTCCGCCTCTATTGGGTGGCCACTTAGTGACGCCGCACAAACTGCCCTCTTAGAAAGGAGGCGGTTCGCTGGCCACAGCGACGTCGTTAGGCAGGTAAGTAGTGTGACGAGTGTTAGTGATGTTGTGCGCCACGGGCAGCGATGTCGCCCGCGACGCACAACCGACGGGGGCGGGTGCGATCGGCAGCGACATTGCTAGCGATGTCGCTGCATGTAAAGTGGTCTTAAAGGTGTGATTTTTTTATAGAGGCTATAGCCCTTACAAGGCTATGTGCTCAGGTTATACTTTCAGTCTTGGCTGACAAACAACCTTTAAATAACTTCCGTGTGATCACAGCCTGAAATGTGCTGCTTGTGACTCTGATGATTATACAGTAATGAACAAATGTCTCATCTCCTTCACTCATTGACGCTTTGTATTCGCTGGCTGCATAGTAGAGTGTTGACCTCCTTTAATAAAACCAGCCACAGACAATGATTTTACGGCCCATTGTAGTCAGTAAAGGGTATCATTGCACTGTTTATAAACCAATCAACTGAGAATTATTCGTTAGTAAAATTATTTGAATTAATTGAAATATTAAAAGGATGATTTTCAGGTAATCAAATTGCTTTAGATCTTTACAGAGGACCTCTCCCCAGTTTGAGCATGTTAAACTGGCCACATCAGGGAATAATGGTAGCAGAGTTGAATAAAACACAGTTTTTATTCTTTAGTTTCTCCTCTCCATTACAGAGATTTTAGCTTGGAACATTTAGGTTATAATTTATTTCAAATCCGAGGGGGCGTTACCAAAGATTTGTCACTGGGGGTGTGTTCTTCGTTCCCTGTATAAGGTTGACCAATCATAAGCAGACAGCAACACACCTGATAAAGAATAAGGCATCACAATAGGTCAGAGCACGTTTTCTCCTGTGTGAGAAATGTAATGTCAGTCTGTTCTCCTCCCTAATATCTCTGCAGGGCTGTATGTGATTACAGATGCTGGGAGCAGAGTAGATATTAATGTGATTACTAACACTTTTTTTTTTAATTTAACACAGTCAGTGTGTGTGTGTGTGGGGGGGGCAGTACAGCAGAGCTGACAGCTGTATAAGAGTAGATCTGCTAGAAGTGTTTGTAATGAGACAGAGCTCAGCTCTGCTGTACTGTCTCCCCCACACTGACTGCCATGAAATGTATGTAATCTCAGCTCTACTCCCGGCACTTTGTAATCACACACAGCTTTGTAGTGAGGAGAGCATTACATGTCTCACACAGGAGAGTATGCACTCCTCAGATAACTGCAGAGCTACGTGTGATTATAAAATGCAGGGAGTAGAACAGAGACAACATGCACCTTTCATTCCATGGCTGTGAGTGTGGGGGGAGGGGCAGTATAGCAAACCTCAGCTTTTTCTCATTACAAATGCTTCTATCAACACTTACAGCGCTGTCATCTCTGCTCTGCTGTCACTCGCCCTGTTTGTAAGAGATGAAAGCTGAAGTGTTTGTACACACACTCAGTTCTGCTCCTGGCACTGTGTAATCACACAGCTCTGCAGTGAAGAGAACAGACTCTGTCATTGCTCATATCATACTGGAAAACCTGCTTTCAGCTATTGCGGGGGCGTGTTCGTCTTACTCCTGTGTTTCACTGTCTGCTTATGATTTGTCAGTCTCATGTAGGGGTAGAAGTACACGCCCCCAGAGAAAAGTCTCTGGTAACCAGTGGTGTAACATTAATAGAGGCAGTCCACGCCACTGCTATGGGGCCCCATGAGCTGGGGGGGCCCGCATCTGCTGGACACTTTCCCTTTGATCTCAGGCTGAGTGTAAGGGGCACTTTGCACACTACGACATCTCAGGTGCGATGTCGGTGGGGTCATGTCGAAAGTGACGCACATCCGGCGTCGCTCTCGACATTGTAGTGTGTAAATCCTAGATGATACGATTAACGAGCGCAAAATCGCCGTAATCGTATCATTGGTGTAGTGTCTGGGAATTCCATAATGGCGCTGCTGCGACGGTATGATGTTGTTCCTCGCTCCTGCGGCAGCACACATCGCTGTGTGTGAAGTCACAGGAGCAAGGAACATCTCCTACCTGCGTCACCTCGGCTCACGCCAGCTATGCGGAAGGAAGGAGGTGGGCGGGATGTTTACGTCCCGCTCATCTCCGCCCCTCCGCTTCTATTGGCTGCCTGCTGTGTGCCGTGTGACGTCGCTATGACGCCGCACGACCTTCCCCCTTAATAAGGAGGCAGGTCGCCGGCCAGAGCGACGTCGCAGGGCAGGTGCATGTGAAGCTGGCGTATCGATAATGTTCGCTACGGCAGCTATCACAAGATATCACAGCTGCGACGGGGGCGGGGACTATCACGCTCGGCATCGCAAGTATCGGCTTGCGATGTCGTAGTGTGCAAAGTGCCCCTTAGACTGACTCTCAGCGCCGGCGTGTACAGTGTGCTAAAAGGAGCTTCTCCTGCTCTGTTGCTCCGCTCTCTGGCTGAATTTGCATGCACAAGACACGCCCCTGGCTGACGTAGCTTTCCAGCCAGACAGTGGAGCTTTGGACTCGGTGGCAGACAAGCGAGTGGCAGCCATTGGTGGTTGCTACTGCTCGTGGGCGGCTTTCCACAGCAGCAGGGAGTCAGGCAGGCACAGTCCCAAAACTGGAGTACTGCCTCTGGAAACCTGGGCCCATTGGTGGTAGTAATCTACTTATGGGAAGGTGGATGCTAGAGTGTATGGGCTCCTTCCAGGTGTGGATGGAGTGTATGGGCTCCGTCCAGGTGTGGCTGGAGTGTATAAGCTCCGTCTAGGTGTGGCTGGAGTGTATGGACTCCGTCTAGGTGTGGCTGGAGTGTATGGGCTCCGTCCAGGTGTGGCTGGAGTGTATAAGCTCCATCTAGGTGTGGCTTGAGTGTATGAGCTCCGTCCAAGTGTGGCTGGAGTGCATGGGCTCCATCTAGGTGTGGCTGGAGTGCATGGGCTCCGTCCAGGTGTGGCTGGAGTGTATGTACTCCGTCTAGGTGTGGCTGGAGTGCATGGGCTCCGTCCAGGCGTGGCTGGAGTGCATGGGCTCCGTCCAGGTGTGGCTGGAGTGTATGTACTCCGTCTAGGTGTGGCTGGAGTGCATGGGCTCCGTCCAGGCGTGGCTGGAGTGTATAAGCTCCGTCTAGGTGTGGCTGGAGTGCATGGGCTCCGTCCAGGGTATGGCTGGAGTGCATGGGCTCCGTCCAGGGTATGGCTGGAGTGCATGGGCTCCGTCCAGGTTATGGCTGGAGTGCATGGGCTCCGTCCAGGGTATGACTGGAGTGCATGGGCTCTGTCCAGGGTATGGCTGGAGTGCATGGGCTCTGTCCAGGTTATGGCTGGAGTGCATGGGCTCCGTCCAGGGTATGGCTGGAGTGCATGGGCTCCGTCCAGGGTATGGCTGGAGTGCATGGGCTCCGTCCAGGGTATGGCTGGAGTGCATGGGCTCCGTCCAGGGTATGGCTGGAGTGCATGGGCTCCGTCCAGGGTATGGCTGGAGTGCATGGGCTCTGTCCAGGTTATGGCTGGAGTGAGAAAACAGAGCGAAAGGAAGGGTGGATCCAGCACAAATCCTCGTGGTTATACGTAAAAAAACATTCTTTATTTCCAAAGTTTAAAAAATCATCAGAGACCGAGAGTAGGGAAAATATTTACAATAGACGCATAGGTGAACTTTACGCGTTTCGGACTAGAAGGGTAAAAACAACAAAGTCCTTAATCATAAGTGACCTATGCTTTGCTGGAAGCAACTCATATAGGGGAGGAAGTGGAATACACATCAGGAAAAAGGGGGCGGAAATGAAAAAAATCTCTGTAGGTGGAAGGGCTAAACCAAACCACCTGTGCCAACTTCAATTAAGAGACAAAAAGGTGTTCAAACAAAATGAGGTGAATATATAACCATAATATTGTGCATGAATAAATATTCATATACAAAAAAAATAATATATATATATAACCAAAAAAATCACATAAAGAAAAGCAGGTTATAAGCAGGAAAAACAAGATCAACAATTCTTCTATAACCACAGCAAATAATTGGAAATTGATATACGATATACATTTTTTCCTTTTTTTTTTTTTTTTTTTTTTTTTCCCCCCCTTTTTTTTCCCCCTTTTCTCCTCTCCTTTACCTAACAATTTATGCCATGATTGTAGAATGAATACCAAAGAGAGAACAAAATAATTGATGAATGTAATGAATTATTTTATTCAATTATTTTGTTCTCTCTTTGGTATTCATTCTACAATCATGGCATAAATTGTTAGGTAAAGGAGAGGAGAAAAGGGGGAAAAAAAAAGGAAAAAATGTATATCGTATATCAATTTCCAATTATTTGCTGTGGTTATAGAAGAATTGTTGATCTTGTTTTTCCTGCTTATAACCTGCTTTTCTTTATGTGATTTTTTTGGTTATATATATATATTATTTTTTTTGTATATGAATATTTATTCATGCACAATATTATGGTTATATATTCACCTCATTTTGTTTGAACACCTTTTTGTCTCTTAATTGAAGTTGGCACAGGTGGTTTGGTTTAGCCCTTCCACCTACAGAGATTTTTTTCATTTCCGCCCCCTTTTTCCTGATGTGTATTCCACTTCCTCCCCTATATGAGTTGCTTCCAGCAAAGCATAGGTCACTTATGATTAAGGACTTTGTTGTTTTTACCCTTCTAGTCCGAAACGCGTAAAGTTCACCTATGCGTCTATTGTAAATATTTTCCCTACTCTCGGTCTCTGATGATTTTTTAAACTTTGGAAATAAAGAATTTTTTTTACGTATAACCACGAGGATTTGTGCTGGATCCACCCTTCCTTTCGCTCTGTTTTCTCATTACTTTGGCTGGCTTGGACCTTCCAGCGGATCCGTGCACCCAGGAAATCCCAGCAGTGGAGTCGGCAGGTGAGCTGAAATATTTTCTCTTTTATGGCTGGAGTGCATGGGCTCTGTCCAGGGTATGGCTGGAGTGAATGGAGGAATTCACTGTGGGGGTATTGTGCAGTGTTTGTGAGACACTTTTGTTAGCATCATACATTTTGGGTGCAATGAAAGGGAAATCCAGGGTCTCAATAGGAGGAAAATTAGTTTGTAAGGTCTTCAGTTGTGTGATATACTCTCGATGACTACAGCTGAATATATATATTTTTTTTTGGGGGGGCAATTTGAAATTCTGCTATGGTGCCCCATGATGTCTATATATGCCCCTGTTTGTAACGCCCCCTCGGGCTTAACATTGCTAAACTTTACAAGCTAATATGTCTATAATGGAGAGGAGAAATTAAAAAAATAAAAACTGTCCAGATCTGCAGCCTATATTCCATGATGTGGCCAGTTTAACATGTTCCGACTTGTGAAATGTCCTGTTATTTCAGGTGACCATTTAGAATAATCTGTTGTGTGTTTGTACATGAGAAATAATTCTATTTATGGCCAAATATTTGACTTGCATCCAGATTTCCTCTGTGCAGGGTATTTCTAATTTTCTCTGAGCTAGTGGGTGGTGACTAGTTGCCATGATGTCTCCTATACACAGCACACACAGATATGATGGACTCCTGCTCTCCTGTTTTTATGTAGCACACGATCAGAAGCAAGAGAAGCATGGATGATGTTATATAGCAGTACCATGCAGGGTAAAAGACCACTAAAAAGCAGCAGCCAAACTTGTCTCTCAGCATCTCTCGCTTTCTGCTATTCCCTTCCCTTTGCCATAGACTTGAATAGGCAGCTGTAATGTGATCCCTCAGCTGGCAATACATCCTGTTTTGTCTAAGAAATATTCTAGCTGTTTTTCAGAGTAAATGGTGAGTTCAGGAGGCAGGGAGAAGCTGGGGGCCCAGACCTCGCTACCTTTAATTGTACCTCTGGGTTGAGGGATAGCCTAGCGTACACTTAGTCTGAGGGCCAGCGCAAGGGCTCTCTTCCGGTCACCCCCCTTTCCTGTCACTGTGGTGACAACTATGTGTATTTTTTCTTTTTTTACATTATTGCATGTAATTTGTGATAAAAATAATTTTTTCCATTGGGTTTCATTAAAAATGTTGTACCCTTTGGCTTTTACAGGCTGAGTGCTTTGCTGGCTCCAAAATGAGCTAACAGCCCATTTTGACAGGGAGCTTGCAACTTTACTTGCCGCCCCCCCCCCCCCAGGAAGCCCAACGCGAAACGCGCATCGGGGCCAAGAAGGATTGTGCCTACTCCTGAGACGTGACAATATGATTAAGCTGTATCACGGTTCCCCTATGACCCTTTTTTGCACAAGTGTCATCGCCCTCTAGTGACCATTTATTAGCATTGCACCTATGCATTCATATGCTAAGGCCCAATGAACCTCATTACCTTTTCACATATTTTTTGCTATTAAATCTTAATCAGAATAATGTTTACTTCCATTCACATTATTGGTCACCATCATTTTTGTGACCTAGGTATTTGTCCTTGATGTATGATGTGAATGGTTGGAACTCATTGGGCCTTGGTATATTTGTTACACATTGTATGAAATTTTGAGTCTATAACCTTGGTTCAATGCTATATTTTTGGGCTAAGTGCAATACTTTATAGATATTTAACTATAGACTTTTTGGTGTTGCACTTTTGCATGTCACTTTTACATCTCATCGGCATTGTGCAATATATTTATTTGATTTTTACCCTGATCCATGCTGCTATATTGATCTTACTGTGTCCTTCGGTTTGCATAAACCTTTTTTTCTGCCCCTGTGATTCTCTCCTCCATTTTCCATCGTGATTGTATCCAATTTTATTGCACATATTCTAAATAAATAAAAAAAAAATTCATTTTTTTTTCACATTTTGGATTATGGCTCCAATTTTTTCCGGATTAGGGTTGCAACTTTACTTGTAGCTTTCTCTGAACTGAAATGCACCAATTTATGACCACAGACCACGTCAAAGCTGAGATTTGAAGTGGTCATAAATCATGTGAGAGGAGCTCAATAAAAGTCAGATAAGAAAGTTACAAACTTCCCATCAAAACAAGCTCACTGACACATTCTCAGTTAACTCGTTCTTCAGCCAGCAATATGGAGGGAAACAAAGAGCTTGTAAAAGCCAAAGGGTGCCACATTTTTAATGAAACACAATTGTACAAATATATTTTACACTCCAAAAGTGTCCATATTCTTTAAGCTCTAGGGCAAGGCCCAGATTTTACGTCTAAAGGAGATACGGTAGTAGGTAGATAGAATATCATTTAACTTTATTGATAAGTGAAGGAGCTGGGCGTAGACTGTGAGAGAATAGAATCCATTTTGTTCCTTATAGCTAATGATGTCATAGGGTTTAGCTAGCACTGATGGGTGGGGAAGTTTCACATTTCTGTTCACGCCCCTTTTGTTCTTATTGTTGCATAGTTCGGGGGAGTTATTTCTTTGTTTGAGGTACTATATAAACTGGTCACATGATGTAATAAAGCAGACACTTTCAGTGCTGCAATGATTTCCCGAGCGCTCGAAAAAAACAAATCTTATTAATTTGGAGTTCAAAAGGCATAGAAAAAGTGTATTTCGCTCACAAGACAAAGGTGTAGAAGGAGTCAGAAAAGAAGAAAGTGGCAAATCGATTTCTGGATTTACTGTGGATGCTGTTTCACCGACAAAACACATACATGCCAATTAATATTTCCAATTGACGTACATTATAAAATTAGTACATTTTACAGATGTCTGAATACATATTATCCGCATGTAATGAGCGCATAGGACGATGTTACATAGTGTTAAATTTAACAAGCGCTTTTACACAGCCCTATTCTGCACAGTGAGCACTTGGAAAACTCTTTTTACCCCCAATGTTTAATTGTTCCAAGACATTGTTATGTAATATACGAGCGTGGAGGTGCACGAAACAGATGTTTTTCAAAATAGCGAAGCTGGAAATCTGCAGTCCGTGGGCAGAAATAATTGGGGTGATGAGAATATTCAGTGCTGAGAATGGCGTGTAGGTGGGAGGATATGATTGTGCGTTTTCAGCAGCAGCAGCAGATGCTCCGCTCGTAATATTCTACCTTTTATATATAGGTTTGGAAGCTTTAGAAAAAGCAAATATTGAGCTGCTGTTAGTTTATTATATGGTATCACATAATCACAACTTGTGGCGGTACCTGGTGGGTGGAATGGTAACGCGTCGCATTATTCCTGGAAAATCCAGCACCACCTGTCACTCAGATGTGTTTACAGTACTTTATAAGCCATTTCCTCCCGCAGTAACGGCTCGCGCTCACGGATTCGTGTTGTATATAGATTTGTAATATGCCAGAAATACGGTACCTCTGTGCACTTCTAATTTTCAAAAGACAAATATGGAGGTTTTTCCTGTTGAAGACTGAAAAAAAAAAAAATAACTTTGCCTAACAAGTTATTACCCAAAGCTGATACCAACACTGATTCTGAAAACGGGGGGTCTGATGTTCCCAATTTCAACCATTTTAACACCACTGTCACCACTTTTTTTGGCCTCTAAGCTGCGGCCACCACCACCGGGCTCTTATATATAGCATTCTAGCATGCTGTATATAAGAGACCAGGCCGGGGGTATAACATAAAAAACACTTTATAATACTCACCTAACGGTCGCGCTGTGGGCCATATGGGCGTCTCCGTTCTCCGGTGCCGGCGCCTCCTCTTTTGGCCATCTTCGTCCTCTTTCTGAAGTCTGGGTGCATGACGCGTCTACGTCATACACACTCGCCGCTCCTGCGCAGGCGCACTACAATACTTGGATCTGCCCTGCTCAGGACTTGAATGCTGGCGAGTGTGGATGACGTCGGACCCGTCATGCACCGCGGCTAGAGAAGAAGGAGAACAACGATGGCCAAAAGAGTTGGCGCCGGCACCGGACAACGGAGACGCACATAAGGCCCACAGCGCGACCGTTAGGTAAGTATTATAAAGTGTTTTTTATGTTATACCTCCGGCCTGGGCTCTTATATACAGCATGTTAGAATGCTGTATATAAGAGCCCGGTGGTGGTGGTCACAGCTTATAGACCAAAAAAGTGGTGACAGGTTCCCTTTAAAGAGGACTCGTCACTGCTAAAACGGGCGAATTTAAATTTTTAAAACTTTTTAAAACTTCTTTTTACTTTCTTTACTATGGGACTTGAACCCGCAATTGTGGCGCCCCTGAGGCTTCAGGCGCCACAGGGTATTACACCTTCTTTTAGGGGTAATATCTATCCCGGGTTAGGGGAGGTTAACTGCCGGTGCCTTCACAAAACCACATACACAAAACAATAAGGTGCTTCACACAAAGGGGTGGACTAGGGCAGACAGGGTAGTGAGCCATCAAGAGGCATGGGACTTCCTCGGTCGCTAGGACAACTACTGGGGTGCGGCACCACTTGGGGTACAAATAGGCGCAACTATCTCACTCGAGCAAACCTTCCCGGGCACAGCTTGGGATAACATCTAGCACTGACAACTGGAGTTAGTGTTTCTCTCTCTTCGCAGGCCCGTGGCTTGGAGCAGGAGGCTCGGCCCAGGTTCCGGATAGCAACCGATGGACACAGCTCACTAGGAAGACTTTCACTGGCGGTGACCGCCAACTATCCGGGATCGGCTAGAGCCCATCGTGGCAGAGAGCAGTACTCTGGGGCAGCGCCTGATCTACCTGTGAGTAAAGAGACCTGGAACCGCAGCCCCTGTCTCTGCCTCTCCTTTACCAGCGCTGTGGTGCCATCGGGGAACTACCACAAAAATCCCCGGCTATCCTACATCTTCCTCCCCGGGGTAATCCCGCTCCGCCTGTGGGGAGCGACACCATCCTGGCTGCGACCCTCACAATCAGCCCCGGAGAGCAGCAACCGCAGCGGTGGGTCATCCCTGGCCGCGTACCACAGGTGGCGTCACTATCTTAAAACAGACTTTCCTAAAGGTCACTCCCATCCTCCACCTCCAACTACCACCTCCATCCTTCCTACCCCCCTCCGCCTTCCCTCCCTCCTGTATGCCTCAGGGCAACGGAAGCGGGCCAAGCCACCCTGTGACGACGCAGAGGATTTTGCACCCCTGGCCTGGCAACGAGTAGGGTAAAACACCCTCCCCGTGGGGGGCTACACAATCGCCTGATCACCTATACTATATTCTGTGATACAACTGTTTGCTGATTAAAAAATAAAAATAAAAAAAAAACAAGGATCAGCTTACCTGTTGAAATAAGTGTAATCCGTAGGTGCACATTCACACTTTGCCGTCGCCACTCACTGCTGTTAAACTCTTAAATGCCACAATTTCTGACAGCTGGATTTACAGTGTGTAGTGTGGCACCCTGGACAAGCCAGGGGTCACAGAGCGCAACACCAACACACCCCACACTCCCAGCAGGCACACCAAAGCCAGAACACAAAACCCTTGTTGCCTTCCTCCAGGGGTTGATGATCACACCAGGGGGTGGAGCCAGGCGGTTGGTCCCGCCCACCGAGGAGTTCACAGTCCTGGAGGCGGGAAAACCAGGCAGATCAGTTTGAGAGAGAGAGCTGAGGAGTGAAAGTGAGGAGAAGGTAGTAGTCGAGCAGCCTGAAGTTGGTCCGGGTGTGTGGCCCGGACAGATCAGCAAGGTTGGCAGACGGTGGTGACCGTCTGCAGGAGTGGCCGATTGGAGTCTACCGTAAGGACCGTGCATGGGCGGTGGCCCGGCGGTACCGGACCGGTACACAAAGAGGAGCCAGCACCATCTGGCAATGGCTTTTCGGACCCCGGCAAGGCTAGGAGTCGCCGTGAATTTTTTCCAAATCCGTTAGTGAAGGGGACCTCCTGGGTTTCCAAACAGTCAAGTCCCGACAGAAGGCAACCGTCCAACCGAGTGAGAGAGACACCGCCACCGCCAAGGCAACCGTTTCTCAGGGCCAGCGCTTGCGGGCAAAAGGGGCTCCTCCGGCCCATATCCAAGCCGGGGAGCGGGTTACCGGTGGGAACCCATTGGAACCGTACAGACATCTTAGGTGCAGGGAAAGACAGTTGCCACCAACCCGCTGGGAGCAACAACACCGCAGCCGTCTGTGGGACCCGTCCATCCAGCCGTATGTTTTACCGAGAACTGTGTCTTCATCATTGGGCTGAGTGAGTACCACCGTGCCGTGCGGCACAGCACTGCCCCCGCGACCCTGCACCTTCCCAGGCCCCGTAACCTGCCTGCCATCCATCCCTACCCCATCACCGGGCCCCGGGACAACCAACCCCCCTACCCACGGAGGGGAGAAATAACAACAAAGCTGCTCCCAGTCACCGCTCCCGGGATCCCCGTCTAGAGCAGCGGTGGTGTCACCATTATCACCACAACCGTGGGTGGCGTCACGGACAATAAATCCCCACAATCAAATCCCCTTTTCACTCACGGGCAAGGAACGCCGCTTGAGTCCCCGGGATCCGGCCCACCGCTCGAGCCACCACCGAGCAGCAGCCGCAGCAGCAGCGGCGGCCGGACCCGAGCAGTGGGAGAGCGCAGCGTCCCCTCCGCCCGCGACATGTAGTCCAAGGGTGCACCGTTCCAGGACCTAGGGGCGCACCTGTGACCTGCTCAGGGATGCCAAAGGGATATTATTAGTGATGAGAGCGCACTACCATCTTCAGGTGCCCATTACTCGTTACTAATGATGAGCAAGCACTAACATACTCGGGTGCTTGGTACTTGTAACGAGCAGTTGGATGCTCGGATAGGCGCAACTTGAGTACCCAATTATAATGGAGGTCAATGGAATGGGAGTCTCAAGCATTTTTATGGGAAATTTTTAGGAAAAATTCTCGAGTCATCCATTGTCTTTCATTACACTTGGGTACTCAAGTTGCACCCATCCGAGCATCCAACTGCTCATTATGAGTACCTAGCACCTGAACATGGTAGTGCCCTCTCATTACTAGTTATGAGTACTGAGCACCTGAGCATGGTAGTGCCCACTTATCATTAGTTATGAGTACTGAGCACCCGAGCATGGTAGTGCTCGCTCATCACAAGTTACGAGTACCAAGCACCCGAGCATGGTAGTGCCCGCTCATCACTTGTTACGAGTACTGAGCACCTGAGCATGGTAGTGCCCACTTATCATTAGTTATGAGTACTGAGCACCCGAGCATGGTAGTGCTCGCTCATCACAAGTTACGAGTACCAAGCACCCGAGCATGGTAGTGCCCGCTCATCACTTGTTACGAGTACTGAGCACCTGAGCATGGTAGTGCCCACTTATCATTAGTTACGAATACAGAGCACCTGAGCATGGTAGTGCTCGCTAATTACAAGTTACGAGTACCAAGCACCCGAGCATGGTAGTGCCCGCTCATCACTTGTTACGAGTACCGAGAACCTGAGCATGGTAGTGCTCGCTCATCACTAGTTACGAGTACTGAGCACCCAAGTATGGTAGTGCCTGCTCAACACTAGTTATTCATGCAGGGAACCCAAGCATGGTAGTGCTCGCTCATCACTAGTTACGAGTACTGAGCACCCAAGTATGGTAGTGCCTGCTCAACACTAGTTATTCATGCAGGGAACCCAAGCATGGCAGTGCTCACTCATCACTAGTTATGAGAACTGAGCACCCGAGCATGGTAGGGTTTGTCGCGGGCGGAGGGGACGCGCTCGCCACGCTCGGGTCCGGGGCTTCTGCTGCTGCTGCTCGGTGGCTCGAGCGGTGGGCCGGACCCGGGGACTCGAGCAGCGCTCCTCACCCGTGAGTAAAAAGGGATGGTTTGTTTGGGGAGAGAGTTCGTGACGACACCCACAGGACGTGGTGATGATGGCACCACCGCTGCTGGTGACGGGGATCCCGGGAGAGATGGTAGGGAGCAGCTAGGATGTTGTCCCCTTCGTGGGTAGGGGTTGGTGATCCCGGGGCCCGGTGGTGTAACGGGGAGGCTGGATGGCTGGGGTGCAGGGTTGCAGGGACAGCGCGGCGCGGTGCCGGACGGCACTGGTGCACTCACTCAGACAATCAATGACAGAGTCTCTGGTAAACCAAACGGCCGGATGGACGGGTCCCGCAGCCGGCTGCAGTGTTGTTGTGCTCTCCCCGGACGGTGTACTGGTGGCTGTCTTTCCCTGCACCTTTTAGAATGTTCTGACTCCTATGGTTTCCCACCGGTAGTCCGCTCCCCGGCGTATAGGTGCCGTAGGAGCCCGTTTTGCTCGCAGGCGCTGGCCCTTGGATCTCTAGCCTGTGGTGGTGGCTGTATATCCTCTCGGTGTGGACTGTTGCCTTTTGTCGGGTCTTGGTTGTTGGGAAACCCCTGGGGTTCCTGTCACACTCAGATTTGACTATTGTCGGCGGCTCCAAGCTTGGTCGGGGTCCGATGGCCCTGCTTATGTGCTTAGCTTCACTCCGCTCCCCGGTTCGGTACCGGCGGGCCAACGCCCGATCCCGGTCCTACGGCTCTGCAGAGTTCCGCTAACTCCTGCAGACGGCCACCACCGTCTGCCAACCTTGCTGTCAGTGCCTGGGCTCCTACCCAGGCACACGCAGACGTTTTACTCCTCTCACTTTCACCTCCTAAACTCATCTGTCTGTTTTTCCCGCCTCCAGGCCTGTGAACTCCTCAGTGGGTGGGGCCAATCGCCTGGCTCCGCCCCACCTGGTGTGGACATCAGACCCTGGAGGGAGGCAACAAGGGTTTTTGTCTGACTGTTGTAACTGTCTAGGGTGGGGGGTGTGTATGTTGGTATGTCTGTGACTACCTGGCTAGTCCAGGACGTCAAAGGTTCACTCACCACTAGTTGCCAGTACCGAGCAATGGAGCATGGCAGTGCCCGCTCATTACTAATTATTATGGTAGAAGAAGGGCCCGTGCCTGACATGACAGTGCTTCTGTGGAGGTCAATATTACCTAGAATAAAGACAATGCGTAGAAAAGCGTAAAAGTCATCTTACCGCAAAAAGGTGTACCCAATAAGGATGGTCCCTACTCTAATAACTTACCTTGCTATGTGCCACCAGGACTCAAAATAGGCAGGGGGTCAAAGAAGGATCTGGATTTTTTTTTTTTAACAAAAAAATGTCAACCAAGTGCTACATGTTGTTTTTTTTTACATGTTACTATTTACTCACTGAAGTACTAGTTTGTATTGTCTTTATTCTAGGTTGTATTGACCTTCAAAGGTGCACCGTCAAGGCTGACACTAGCCCTTCAGCAAGCCCTATGGTAACCCATCAGCAATACTACATGTCTCACCGGGGGGCTGATGGGTGCATGAAATTCAGCTGTCAGAAATTAAGAGGTTAATAGCAGCGGGTGGAGTTCATTTGGTGATGGCACCAGCGCTACTCAATGTAACCGGGCCTCTGAAAATACCTAGCATGTGCTGTTCATTTTTGGGATGGCCCATGGACAGTGAACTCCCCGGATGTGGGCATTGGTATCATTTAAAAGGATTTTCATCATTACACATCACAGCTGTCATGATCCTGATGGGTGGTGCTCTGCTTTTCTGCCTTGTTTTTGTGTTATGCTCCGGTGAACAGCTTGTTCCCGGCCTCGAGCCCTGTGTTGGTTTTGGGAGGGGTCTGTTCACTGAAGCCTCGTTTCGGGTGACTGCTCTGCTTTATTTAGGAGCAAATCCACCTGGAACGCCATTTGTGATGGTTTCTGTATTGCAGTTGCGTCTCTAGTTCCCGTAAGTGACTGTCCTGATCTTGTCCCCGCTATTCCTAACCTAATTACCCTTTTCCACTCGTTAACCTGACTCTGACTCGATTCCCAGGCTTCCAGACCTCCAGCTCATACCCTAACCTTGGCCCCGCTCTCTTCCCGTGTACCTGACGTGACCTCCAGGCTTCTAGAACTCTGGCTCGTACCCTGACCTCTGCCCCGCTCTCTCCCCGTGTACCTAACATGACCTCCTGGCTTCCAGACCTCCGGCTCGTACTCTGACCTCGGCCCCGTTTTCTCCCCGTGTACCTGACGTGATTTCCTAGCTCCTGACTTTTTGGCTTGTTCGACTACTCCTCCACTTGTGTTTCTAGAGACACCTAATGTTAGAACATCACAACAGCTAAAATAAATCACTGCGTTCAAATGCTTGTGTCATCTACATTGTCAAGGCTGTTAAGTCCAGTGATCGGCTGCAGCGGTCACATGAGCTGTAGTTATGACATCACCACTGCAAACTGTAAATAATCCCTGGGCGCAACAGTGGAGAGCTAATGCCAGAGCAGGGGAAGATGAGTGACACTCACTTTATTTATTTGCTGGCACAAGACAAATGGCATGTGTAGTGCCCAGTACTATCCCATCACCTGCCTAGACCCTTCCCATATATCAGTGCTGAGTAGCAGAAGAGTTCGTAAAACAACTCGTTTCGGGCCAAGTCATCTATTCCTTTGTTTTACTTTGAATTTCCTCCAAGTTAAGGAAAATAGCGAGGAAACCAAAAGTGATTTGATCAGCAAAGTGTCCAATCCTTAGAGACAGCCCAGATGATTGATGTCAGTCTGTGGATAATAAAGGAAGCAGCCAAAGGATAAACGTCCACAACAGCCGGTGCTCCCTCCTCTTGTCATGTCGCTGGATTCACGCTTTCTCCAAGGAATAAAGAATTTATGGAACAAACCAGGCAGAAAACAAAGGAACAAAATACTTGTAGTGACAGAGCGACGCACCAAGGTAATGAATGTCACTTCCCAGACAGAAAAGCTTGTCCTTCGCAACATGTCCCACGTCAAATCACACGCTGGATAGCTTCGTACTGCGGAATCTGTTACCGACCACGTTCGGTTACTATCGTGGTCTTTGGAAAGCCACAGATTAAAAACCCCTCAAAGACATTAGTACTCTGTCATTAGGCCAAGCTAGAAGGCGTCCTTAAAGGGGGTTGTCAGTAGAGTGAAACGTAAAACAAGCAGAGCAGCTTCAAAAAGTGTATCTCTTGTTGAAGGAGCCGGCACATCCATGAATTAAAAAGACAGCCCATTCTTTCTTATCAGCACCATGTAATTCTTAATTTCCTCTGTGGTCCAGATTTGTTTATTACAGTTACTGTCACGACATGACTGTGGAAAGTCCAGCATCAAGCCAAACACACAATTTAACAGGTGTAATACCACGACCAACAAGGACTACATCAAGGACACTTTAACATCAGTGGGCCCTAGTGCTGGTGAGAAGGAAGATGGACCCCCCCCTTCACTTACCTGCCACTGTACCCTGCACTCCTAGCCAGTCCCTATACAGGTTCCTCACCTGTCGCTGTGTAGGAACCTGAAGCCCTAACTGACCCTACAATAGTTCTGGCTAAGGAGTGGGTAGGTAAGCATCACTAGTCCTACCTCTGCACTGAAACAACACACCAGGGAAGGAAGACAGACAGGGGGGAAACAACAACAAACTGCTGCAGTCAGACTCAAGACTGCAACCACCAAAGCAACTTCAAAAGGGGCCTCCACCAGCTCCTTTCAACTCCAGGCCAAGCATCCAAATGAATAAGAATAACCAGCACCCTCTGCAGGTAGCAGATGGTAGATCATGGAACTGGGAGTGGTCCAAACCGGAAACACCTGAGATCCTATAGGCCTCTTTTTACACGTCCGTGAAAATCACGCACGTGTTTCACGGACGTGTCAAAGGTGCGTATTGCCCTCGGTGTGCTGTGTGCATGGCCTACGTGTGTTATCCGTGATAACACACGGAGAATGGGAACATTCTACTCACCTGTCCCTGGCGTCGCTGTCCGTGGTGCTGAACTTCGGTCTCCGGCCCTGCCGACTCCCCGCTGCTGCTGCTTCCGGCCGCAGTGAAGTGAATATTCAATTAGCATAATGAGCGGCGGTCGGCAGCAAGTGACAGCAGCGGCAGAGACAGGAGGGCAGGAGAAGATGAGTAATGTTTTTTTTTTCTCGCAGACACATGTCTTTTCTCCGGTGTGTGTCACACGGAACACATCCGTGTGTGTTACGTGTGACCCGATTGCGTTCCGTGTGACACTCATGATGCCGGAGAGAAAACGGACATGTCGGCATGAGAAACAAATGGACACACGTATGTACGGAACGGACACACGTTCCGTGCGAAACTACATATGTGTGTCCGACACCATAGGAAGACATAGGTCTACGTGTGTACGTGTCTCCGGTACGTGAGGAAACGGACCATACACGTACCGTAGGCACGTACGTGTGAAAGAGGCCATAGACTGCTTGCTGGCAGGGAATACTGACATTAACCCTCTCTTCCCCAGAGGAAAGAGAATACATTTAAGAAGCAGAGTCTCACAAAATAAAGTGAGACTCAAACTTAGAACCTGTCAATAAACTCTTATAGCAGAGAGACAAGACGACCATGACAGTTATGTGTAATGCAACTTGACCAGAAATAAGGGGTACTTTGCACGGTGAGACATCGCTACTGCGATATCGTCGGGGTCAAATCGAAAGTGACGCACATCCGGCGCCGGTAACGATGTCGCAACGTGTAAAGCCTAGATGCGGCGATAAACGATCGCAAAAGCGCCGTAAATCGGTGATCTGTGTAGTGTCGGTCATTTTCATAATGTCGGACCGATAGGAGATACGATGTTGTTCCTCGATCCTGCGGCAGCACACATCGCTGTGTATGAAGCCGCAGGAGCGAGGAACATCTCCTTACCTGCCTCCACCGGCTATGCGGAAGGAAGGAGGTGGGCGGGATGTTTACGTCTCGTTCATCTCCGCCCCTCCGCTTCTATTGGCTGCCTGCCGTGTGACGTCGCTGTGACACTGTGGCGCCCCTGACCTGGTCAGGCACCACTGAGTACTGCACCCATGCTGGGGACAGTACAAAACAGGTAATCCAGAAGGCTGACCGAGGTGTGACTACACAGGCGCATAGTGATCAGGTCTCACACATGTACCTTTGGGAGGACCCCTGGGGATCCCAGGAGGGGGCGAGGCCTCCATCTCCACTCAAGGGGTGTGGTAGAGAGCCTGGTTGCTAGGTGACGTAGGCGGGAACAGGAGTGAGGAGTGAGCCGAGAGGAGTTGGGTAGTGAAGTTCAGGGAGAGCAGAAGCCGACCCTGGAGCTCGACACAATTCTGACAACGTACGCGCAGTGGCTACCGACGGGGGAGAACGGTCACCTGGTAGTGCTGCCCGAAATCCACCCACGGCTAAAGAGAGAGCAACGGAGTGGGGAGTAAGGAGACTGTCAGGGAGTTACCAGGCCCAACCGGGTAACAGGTCCCAGTGCAGGGATAGATTCACCTGTCCTTTGCCAAACCTGCATGAGGGGGCACTTTACACCCCCAAGACAACACCACAGAGTCCGCAGCCACGTAGCAAAGTGAGGGCCCATAGCTCACAGGAGGCAAGCAGCCGGAGTGACCTGGTCCAGGCTACAAGCAAACGGGCCAAAAGGAAGGGGAGAGAGGCACCAGCAACTTCCCTGGGCGACCCCAGCAGGGCTTCAAGCAGGGGTTACCCCAAAACACAAAGGGCTAAGGAAGGCGAGTCGGTAGCCACCCTCATCAGTCAGCCTGAAGGACACCTGGTTCCAGCCTGGTTCATCCCAGCTACGCCCGGGTTACTCACCCTGCCACCCTCAGTGAGTAAAACCCTTGAAAGACATTCTGCTTGTGCGTGTGAGTCATTCTGCGACTTGTAGTTCCACACATCTACACGGGGCCCTGGGGCATGCCTCACTCTCAGGAGGCTATTACACCTGACTGCACCCACTATTGGCCCCAGGCACCCCTAACCTGCAGTGGCGGTCTCCACTGACCGCAATTCTGAGAGTGGCGTCACGACAATCAAAATAGAGGATTTCCTACCTGTGACAAGATCCAGCCGCGTGGAGTCCCTGAAGGTAATGCACAGCTGCACCGACACCGCACCTCGGGGCCCCACATCCTGGCGTCACGAACAGGATAAGGACTAGACCTGTTCAGACAGGTGACCATGTGCCTGGGCGGTCCGCTTGAAAAATTGGAAGCGCCGCCATATTGCCACCATGAAAAGCGCGCTGAAAAACAACAGCAGCCCGCGCTGGGAGAAGTTACCGCCCACGAAGAGGTGTGGCTACCCAGAGATCCCCTGCAGGGTCCTGGTCTCGCAAGTGATGAGAGCGGAGGCGTTCAGGGACGTCGGGAAGGAAAGGGAGCCAGAAGCCTGCTGCTGGAAAAGGCAGAGCAGAGACTGATAAGCCTGCTGTTGGGAGAAGAGTTCAAGGCAGTGAAGGAACTGGCACTGAGGCTGCAAGGAAGAGTCGGAGGCCTGCTGCTGAGAAAAGATCTGCAGAGCAGCGACGACGTGGTGAAGATGGCGTCTGAAGATAGGAGCCCAGAGCCGGGTTCCGCTGCCTGGTGGTCCTGGGAGCTTGCCCAGTTCAGTAACCGACTGGAAGCGAGGATCGTGCAGCAGATCCGAGAGGGACGTGCGGAGCTGCAGGAGATGGCTGCGGCGGTTCAGGCCTACGAGAGGGGAACCGCATGACGGGTGCCAGACCGAGCGGCGACGACTCAGGCCCCGATGATGCTACCGATGGGTGAGTCCTGTGTTGCCCCTGCCAGCGCGAGTGCCCCGACCCCTGCTGCCATGCCTGCGGTCCCTGGAGAGATGCCCGGCGCGGCGGCGCTGACCCAGGCCGCCGCCAAGTCAGGTGCGGTCCGCCAAGCCCAGACCGCTGCAGCGATGCCCAGCCCGGCCCGCCAAGAACCGGCCACAACAGCGACGCTGATTCAGGCCGCCGCCCTGCCAGTCGCGGCCCGCCAAGGCAAGACTGTACAATTATCTACCCCGGCCTGCAAGGCCAGAGCAGACATCACTCCCCAGCCCAAGGAAGTCCCTGCTGGGAAGTCCATGCTGGGGGAGGACCCCGAATACTGGAAGCTGAAGGCAGATCTAGAGGCCCACTTCCCAAAGGAGATGGTGGACCGGTATCTGCTCCCCCCGCACACCCACAGGAAGACTCCTGCAACATCCACGCCAAAGAGTCCACCGCCCTGGCCTGCTGATGAATATCCATCCCTAGCGCTGCCACAAGAGGAGTGCTCAGAAGAACTAAGGGGGAGGGGAGGCCAGAAAGCTGAGAAGCTGACCCCAGAGCCGTCAGCAGCGGATGCAGCACCAGTCCAAGAGCCAGAGATGCTGCCGTACTCCCGCTGGGATGAAGAGGGCCCGACCTCCTCCGCTGAAGAAGATCTGTCCAAATACATCACCTGGGAGCCTGCAAGCGGTGAGGTGGCAGTCAGGCAGGACCCAGCCCGCAGGACACGGCGCCGCAGTAGGACAAGGGATCCACCTGCACAGCAGTCTCCCGAGGAGAAGGACGAGGTCACGGCCAGAGACTTAGAGGAAAAGCGGTCCTTGAGAAGAGCCAAATCCCAGGTCAGAGGCCCACTTTGTCGAGGAGTTGTAGAAGACTTCAGTCTAAGGTCTGGATATGGCTTTATAGTAGCACCTGGTGTAAAGGAGGGCATTTTTGTGAACAGAAGGGATGTAAGAGCACATTTACCTAGAGGACATCCAGGAAGAAACCTACAGATAGGAGACCCGGTAGAATTCACCAAACACCAAGGAGAACGCGGATGGTACGCACTAGATGTCACACCATGCCCCAGAAATCCCTACAGAAACCCTGCTGTCTCAACACTACAAGATAAAGAAGGAGAAAAAGAAACAGATACAGAAGAAGAGGAAAGAAAAGATAAAGAACCCATTGATGAGACCACTACAGATGATGACAGAGATGGAGAAAGCAACAGGTGCCACAGCCCTACAGGCCCAAGCCCTGGTGAGGAGGAATCTGTGTAAAGCAAGTAAAGTACAGAAGTTACAAGTTTTGACAAGTTTTGCAACGTTTACAAGTTCAAGAAATGTGCCCACATGAACTAATGTGAGAAACCTCTTTTTGCACTTTAACCCATGAACCTTAAGGCTATGAACTGGCTATAGCCACAAACTCTCGCAGTGTAAATAGTTACCCCAGAGGTACCACCACCAGAGCACGCCTGTTTATGGGGCCTGGCTCTCCACCACAAAGAGGGTACCTGGTCGGCACCAACTGTGGAGGCCGCCTCTGCATCCTGCTGAGAAGAGGCTGAAGGCGCGGCTCCACCAGGCCAGGTATACCCTGAAACCACCAGACCATGAAAGCCGCCTCCACATCCTGCCAGAAGTGGCTGAAGGCGCGGCCAACGGGAGAGGAAGATTGGAGGAAAGGTCTGGGGAAACGGATGGCCCAGACCTGGTTACCAAAAGAAACCGGTGACCTGCCTCCTGAGAGGGTTTTGGGTGGGTTAACGGACTTGTGGGTGGAGGGTGGTGATGTATGGTACCTGGTGGTTTTAAAATGTTTTACTGTTTTACGCATTTTAAAATGTTGTCTTGCAGCCCGAGGACGTGCTGGTGATAACTAAGGGGGAATGTGGCGCCCCTGACCTGGTCAGGCACCACTGAGTACTGCACCCATGCTGGGGACAGTACAAAACAGGTAATCCAGAAGGCTGACCGAGGTGTGACTACACAGGCGCATAGTGATCAGGTCTCACACATGTACCTTTGGGAGGACCCCTGGGGATCCCAGGAGGGGGCGAGGCCTCCATCTCCACTCAAGGGGTGTGGTAGAGAGCCTGGTTGCTAGGTGACGTAGGCGGGAACAGGAGTGAGGAGTGAGCCGAGAGGAGTTGGGTAGTGAAGTTCAGGGAGAGCAGAAGCCGACCCTGGAGCTCGACACAATTCTGACAACGTACGCGCAGTGGCTACCGACGGGGGAGAACGGTCACCTGGTAGTGCTGCCCGAAATCCACCCACGGCTAAAGAGAGAGCAACGGAGTGGGGAGTAAGGAGACTGTCAGGGAGTTACCAGGCCCAACCGGGTAACAGGTCCCAGTGCAGGGATAGATTCACCTGTCCTTTGCCAAACCTGCATGAGGGGGCACTTTACACCCCCAAGACAACACCACAGAGTCCGCAGCCACGTAGCAATGTGAGGGCCCATAGCTCACAGGAGGCAAGCAGCCGGAGTGACCTGGTCCAGGCTACAAGCAAACGGGCCAAAAGGAAGGGGAGAGAGGCACCAGCAACTTCCCTGGGCGACCCCAGCAGGGCTTCAAGCAGGGGTTACCCCAAAACACAAAGGGCTAAGGAAGGCGAGTCGGTAGCCACCCTCATCAGTCAGCCTGAAGGACACCTGGTTCCAGCCTGGTTCATCCCAGCTACGCCCGGGTTACTCACCCTGCCACCCTCAGTGAGTAAAACCCTTGAAAGACATTCTGCTTGTGCGTGTGAGTCATTCTGCGACTTGTAGTTCCACACATCTACACGGGGCCCTGGGGCATGCCTCACTCTCAGGAGGCTATTACACCTGACTGCACCCACTATCGGCCCCAGGCACCCCTAACCTGCAGTGGCGGTCTCCACTGACCGCAATTCTGAGAGTGGCGTCACGACAATCAAAATAGAGGATTTCCTACCTGTGACAAGATCCAGCCGCGTGGAGTCCCTGAAGGTAATGCACAGCTGCACCGACACCGCACCTTGGGGCCCCACAACACCGCACGACCTGCCCCCTTAGGAAGGAGGCGGGTCGCCGGCCAGAGCGACGTCGCAGAGTAGGTAAGTGCGTGTGAAGCTGCTGTAGCGATAATGTTCGCTACGGCAGCTATCACAAGATATCGCATGTGCGACGGGGGCGGGTACTATCGCGCTCAGTATCGCTAGCCGATGCTAGCGATGTCGCAGCGTGCAAAGTACCCCTTAGGGACGAGCTTTTGAATGGTCAGGGCCCCTCTGATCAACATGATTTATCAGCAAGTTTTAAACAAAAACTAACAAAGGTCATGGAAGTAATTACAACATGTCACTTGATGTTGGATGTATTCAATTGAGTGGCAAAAAAGAGGTCTTCTGGATGCACACATACTGATATGGCTGAAGGACAAGTGTTATTTCATCTGAGCTTTCAAACCCAGAAGAGGACCCGGTACATTTTGAAACTGTTTAGAAAAATATGATCTACGGTCCATGTGGGCAACATAAACCAAAAAATGTATGAAGGAAGCAAAATGCACGAAAAAGTATCCTTGATTGAACAAACACAGACAAGTGATGATCCTCTTTATACAAGACGAAAAAATGGAAAGGGAAGATATGCCGCAATAATCAGATTTAGGCCCTGTATACACTGGTAAATGACTTTTTCTTAAGAAAAATCGGCACCCTCTGGCAGAATACCGCACCCACGGCGAAAAATGCAGTAAAACCGCACTCGCGATTTTGCCGCGTTTTTTTTTTAGAGGGTTGGTCCCTGCAGTTTTTTACCATTATCTATGGCAAAAACTGCAGGTACCTGCAGAAAAGAAGTGACATGCACATTCTTTTTGCTGCAGAAATTCTGCAGCAAAAACCTGTAGGTAAAAAAAACACAGTGTGCGCACAGCATTTTGTTTTTCTCATAGATTTTGCTGGGGAAGGCCTGCAGAAAGGTTATGGACATTTTCTACAGCAAAAACCGTGACAAATCCGCTGCAAAAAACGTAGTGTGAGCACAGGGCTTTAAAATGATTAATTAGTTGGGATGACATCACAAATATTCAGCAATATTCGGCTTCGCGAATATTCGATGAATAGGTCGCCGCTATGTGAATATTCGATGCGCAATGTAAGTCTATGGGAAGCCCGAATAGTTGCTATTCGGCAACTATTCGGGTTTCCCATAGACTTACATTGCGTATCGAATATTCGCAAATAGTCGAATAGAGGCGACCTATTCTGCGAATATGGGCGTTGACGAATATTTGAGGTATTCGATCATCCCTATTAATTAGTGGTGATGGACTATTTGTGGTCAGATAATGCTTACCGAATACTGAGTACTATTCCAGTCACTAGAGATGAGCAGACCTGTGGGAGTTCGGGTACCGCAGGTCAAGCCGAACTTTTTTTAAGTTCGGTTTTGGACTCGGACTTGACCTGAACTTCACTTAAAGTCACTATTTGGGCAGTTCGGGTCTCCGTCCACATACAGCAAGCTATAAGCAGAACACTTCCGGGGGTGGGTGGGCTGTTTTTTTCCATTTTTCGTTATTGTGCACACTACATCTGATCACACTTTTGTTACCTCCAGTGTGAACCGTTTCAACACTGCAAGCGGCTTGCACTTGTCAGAGCACCGAGCGTACCCGAGCACAGTGATGTTCGTGGTGGGTTTGCATACATAAAGCATCTGAACTCCAAACCTGAACTCTGTTTTCTTGGAAAAGTCTGAATTTGTACTGATCTTCAGTTTAACTCATCTCTATTTGTCACGACAAGAAAAAATCCTCGGGTTCCCCATTGATTTGCATTACGTTCGTTATTCGTGACGAATTACAGAATACAGTATTACATTGGGATGTGTTACAAATAATCCGAACATGAATAGTTACTATTCGCCCATCACTATTAATCAGTATTAATCACAGATATTAAAACAGATAACCGATGAGTTGTACCTTACACGCCATCGCTTTAAAAATGTTTACATTCCGCGTATCCCCCTGCGACCGAAGTCTGCAGTTCCCAATCTGACTTGACTATAAACAACGCACAAGGTCAATCGCTTAAAGTAGTCACCATTAAGTTCGAGATTTAGTTTTTCACATGGTCAACTCTACATTGCTCGCTCTAGGGTGGGTAACCACAAAAATCTTTTCATAGAAGCACCTAAGCGTAAAACGAAAAACATTTACCAAAAAGCACTACAATAACCAGCTGTGTATCTGTAAATCAATCTTACTCAATGCCACTCATAGGCTAAACTGGGGTGCAGGGGTGTGAAGGGTTGCACTATGCTTCATAGGGTAAATGGGGGAAGGGGGGTAAAGTGTTGCACTACGCTTCACAGGGTAAATTTGGGGAGTCAGGGGGTGAAGGGTTGCACTACGTTTCACAGAATAAATGGGGGAAGGGGGCGAAGGGTTGCACTACGCTTCATAGAGTAAATTGGGGGTGGGGGAGGGGTGTGAATGGCTGCACTACACTTCACAGGGTAAATTTGGGGAGGCAGGTGGTGAAGGATTGCACTATGCTTCATAGGGTAAATTAGAAAAACTGTGGAAATAGAAAGTGCAATAGGGTCTAAAGCCTGCTTTACATGTTGCAATTTCGCATACAATATCGTATGCGATTTGCAACGCCCCCATCGTATGTGCGGCACGTTCAATTTGTTGAACATGCCGCACAGACGATTCACCCCCGTCACACGTACTTACCTACCATACGACCTCGATGTGGGCGGCGAACATCCACTTCCTGGAGTGGGAGGGACGTTCGGCGTCACATCGACGTCACGCAGCAGCCGGCCAATAGAAGCGGAGGGGCGGAGATGAGCGGGACGTAAACAGCCCGCCCACCTCCTTCCTTCCGCATTGTCAGCGGGAGCCGCGGACGGAGGTAAGCTGTCGTTCAATGTTCCCGGGGTGTCACACACTGCGATGTGTGCTGCCTCGGGAACATTGCACAACCTCACGTTCATTTTTTGAGGAATGAACGACGTGATTTTCGTTCAATCGCAATTGCACGGAGGTTTTAGATGCTACAAACATACTTATGATGCCAGATGTGCGTCACTTACGACGTGACCCCGCCGACACATCGTAAGATTTATTGTAGCGTGTAAAGCGGGCTTTACCCGGTATATACCGAGAGAAGTGGAAGATTTGCAGTCACCTCAAAGAGTTGTGCCAGTCACAACTCCTGTATAAGCATGTGGTATTAAGGTGAATTCTGCTGCAGCCCCCATGGTAGATAACAGAGAGTAATAATGGAGAAGGGGTTTTATGCCGCGCTATTCACCAGGCACAAGGACGAGAAGATATTCAATGTTCCTTTATTGTAGCTTGAGTCTACGCGTTTCAGGAGCTCTGCTCCCTTCATCAGGACATAAGGCACAAAATTAACATATCTCTACACTTCACAGGGTAAATTTGGGGAGGCAGGTGGTGAAGGATTGCACTATGCTTCATAGAGTAAATTGGGAGGGGGGAGTGAAGGGTTGCACTACGCTTCATAGAATAAATTGGGGGTGGGGAAGGGGGGTGAAGGGTTGTACTACGCTTCATAGGGTAAATTGGGATGGGGGTGAAGAGTTGCACTACGCTTCATAGAGTAAATTGGGGATGGGGAAGAAGGGTTGCACTCGCTTCATAGGGTAAATTAGGGGGAAGGGGGTGTGAAGAGTTACACTATGCTTCACAGGGTACATAAGGGGGGAAAGGGAATGAAGGGTGGCACGCTTCATAGGGTAAATGGGGGGAGGGGCTGAAGGGTTGCAGTATGCATCATAGTGTAAATCGGGGGGGTGAAGGGTTGCTCTACACTTAAATAGGGTAAATTGAGGGGTTGGGAGGGGATGGATTCCAATACACTTCATAGGGTAAATTGAGGGGAGGGATATATATATATATATATATATATATATATATATATACACACAGTACAGACCAAAAGTTTGAACACACCTTCTCATTCAGTTTTCTTTATTTTGATGACTGAAAATTGAAGATTCACATTGAAGGCATCAAAACTATGAATTAACACATGTGGAATGAAATACTTAGCCAAAAAGTGTGAACAACTGAAAATGTCTTATATTTTAGGTTCTTCAAAGTAGCCACCTTTTGCTTTGATTACTGCTTTGCACACTCTTGGCATTCTCTTGATGAGCTTCAAGAGGTAGTCACCGGAAATGGTTTTCACTTCAGAGGTGTGCCCTGTCAGGTTTAACACTAGAAGTCCCAGAGAGGGGTCATTTAACATTTCTACCATTGGAACCCTATAGAGCTCGAAATTTCTGGGACTTCTAGTGTTAATAAGTGGCATTTTTTTGCCTTATAAATGGGGTTGGGACCATCAGTTCTGTAGTGCAGAAGTCTGGTGGATACACAGCTGATAGTCCTACTGAATAGACTGTTAGAATTTGTATTATGGCAAGAAAGGTGGCTACTTTGAAGAACCTAGAATATAAGACATATTTTCAGTTGTTTCACACTTTTTTGTTACGTATTTCATTCCACGTGTTCATTCATAGTTTTGATGCCTTCAATGTGAATCTACAATTTTCACAGTCATGAAAATTTAGAAAAATCTTTGAATGAGGTGTGTCCAAACTTTTGGTCTGTACTGTATGTATATATATATATATATATATATATATATATATATTATATACACATATACAGGGGTTGGACAAAATAATGGAAACGCCTTGAAACATCAACAAGAGTTAGTTTAATATGGTGTAGGTCCACCTTTTGCGGCGACTACAGCCTCAATTCTCCGAGGTATGGATTCATACAAGGTGTGAATTGTTTCCAAAGGAGTTTTTGCCCATTCTGCAGTTAAAACACCCTCCAGTTCTTTGAGCGACGATGGTGGTGGAAATCGACATCTAACTTGAATCTCTAAAATCGGCCATAAATGCTCAATAATGTTGAGGTCTGGGGATTGTGGGGGCCAGAGGAGATGCTCAACTTCATTAGAATGTTCCTCGTGCCATGCTTTAACGATTCTAGCTGTATGAATTGGTGCATTATCATCTTGAAAGATGACGTTGCTTGAACCATGGGATGCACTTGGTCGCCCAAAATGCCTAAATAATCTTGGCTGTTAATTCTTCCATGAAGGGATATCATTGGTCCGGTGGATCTCCATTAAATAGCACCCCAGATCATCACAGAACCTCCGCCATGTTTTACGGTTGAGAGAAGGCAGTCTGGATGGAAGGCTTCTTTCGGCTGTCTCCACACGTACACTCAGCAGGAGGTCGGAAAAAGGGTAAACGATGATTCGTCTGAGAATATCACGTTTCCACTGCTCGAGGGACCAATTCTGGAGGTGTCTACAGCACTCTAAACGCTTGTACACATTTGTCATTGAGAGCAGAGGTTTTCTAATTGCAGCTCTTCCGTTGAATCCAGATTTGTGCAGCTCCCGACGAACAGTTTTCATGGAAACTGGGTTCTGTAGGTGTTCATTGAGCTCAGCAGTGATTTTCGGATCCGTGGTCTTGCGATGGTCTCTCACAATTCGCTTTAGAGTCCGACAGGCTCTCTCAGTCAACTTCGACTTTCGGCCGGACCCGTGCTTTGCTGCAGACGTTTTTCCTTCTCTTTCAAACGCAGTCATTACTTTGGAGACGGTACCTCTTGACACGCCAAGCATTCGGGCACTTTCTGTTACACTAGCGCCTGCCGTACGAGCACCAACAATTAGGCCTCTTAGAAAATCTGAGAGGTCTGCCATTGTATCAGGTTCTCATCAATGTTCTTACAATTCTGCAAACATATCACATAACACAAATAATCAATTACAAAACATTACATATGTCACGGTTTGCATGTTTATAACATGTTCGAAGATTATGATGCCAAAACGTTGTGTTTCCACTATTTTGTCCAACCCCTGTATGTATATATATATATATATATATATATATATATATATATATATATATATATATATATATATCAGTGTTAAGAGAAGAAATGCTATGGCTCCTAGATGAACTGGAGGGAAAAAAATGAAAGTGTCAAAAATGAAAGAACGGCTCTGACAGGAAGGGGTTAAACAATCTACGTCTGCCGTCTATCTTCATACAGCAGTGTAATGAGGCTAAGTCCCCCCCATGGTGGAGCCTCTGTGGCACAGTCCATCACTGGCACAGTGACAAGAGTGGCAGAGCCCATGTTGTGGTTTAGGAGGAGAGCGCAGTCAGCCTCCATCTCTGCACAGTCACCGTCTCCTCAGCACTGCAGACACCACGTGCTCTGTGTACACACAACCTCACGTCCTGACTGACACTGCGATGGGCGGATCCAAATTCCAAGCCGTCCAATCAGTACCTGGTATCACACAACGCGGCAAAGCTGCCCGAGTATACTTGTAATCTAATTGGCTGCAGCCCATGTCAGTCTCCTGTAGAAACCACGCCCTCTCTTTTTACGTCACCAAACATCGTCTGCTTATATTTTGTCTCTATCTTCTTTGTGCTAAAACAACCACGCCCCTCTCCTTTACATTGGATGCATCTAAATAAGACTGACAGCTCGGTAACCAATCAGATGGCAAGCTGTAATCCCGCCTTCCCGAGCTCCGCCTCTTCTCTTTGCTCTTGTGGTATCAGACTGTCAGTAGCGGCAGTGGCTGGCGGAGCCGGCAGAGGAGAGGGAGGTGTTATTGGCGGCTCAGCAGGACACGGTTGACCGCAGCAGAGGCGCCGGGGGGAGCGATGCAGCGAGCCCGCCAGGTGGTGCCTGACTGCAGGTGAGTGATGGAGCGCTGCGGGGAGAGGAGGAGAGTGCAGCCGGGGGCGGA
>NC_134354.1:46358076-46380576 GCF_048569485.1 Anomaloglossus baeobatrachus | reverse complement strand
AGGGTCTCCATCCTTATGTCTCCGGCCTGTATGATGCCGAGGGTCTCCATCCTTATGCCTCTGGCCTGTATGATGCCGAGGGTCTCCATCCTTATGCCTCTGGCCTGTATGATGCCGAGGGTCTCCATCCTTATGCCTCTGGCCTGTATGATGCCGAGGGTCTCCATCCTTATGCCTCTGGCCTGTATGATGCCGAGGGTCTCCATCCTTATGCCTCTGGCCTGTATGATGCCGAGGGTCTCCATCCTTATGCCTCTGGCCTGTATGATGCCGAGGGTCTCCATCCTTATGCCTCTGGCCTGTATGATGCCGAGGGTCTCCATCCTTATGCCTCTGGCCTGTATGATGCCGAGGGTCTCCATCCTTATGCCTCTGGCCTGTATGATGCCGAGGGTCTCCATCCTTATGCCTCTGGCCTGTATGATGCCGAGGGTCTCCATCCTTATGCCTCTGGCCTGTATGATGCCGAGGGTCTCCATCCTTATGCCTCTGGCCTGTATGATGCGGACCCCTCCAGAGGTGGATGGGTCAGAGCGCTGTCTGCTGCGGTGACAATCGGCACACCGCCTCCCCACACTGTAATAAATCTCTCCAGGGGCTTTTATTCCTGATGACCTTAATATCAGAAGGTCAGGAGGATGGAGGCAGTCGCTTGCATTTTTAGGGCTGATTTCTCCTGAAACATATCTCTGCTGTTTAACCCCTCAGTGTGTACATGTTAGCAGTGCCACCTGTGCACTGATGGATCACGCTGCAGGTTATTACAGCTCCGTTATATCGGTCCTGTATATATTACAGTCCTACATTTACATTTACCCAGGATAGTTTTTGGCTTCTATTTTGTCTGGTTTCTTAAACCGATTCTTCGTGATCTATTAATGGCCTTATAGGAGTGCTATCTGTGCAGACTTTGTTGTTTGATTTCGACTTTTGACCTAGGATGTGTTTGTCACAAAGGATCCATACAGGCTGCATAGGTACCGGATTGCTTTGGATACAGAGGGGGCTGGCTTTGTTTACATTCGGGATTGATTGGTCGGGTCTGATACGTATAGGATGGCATTGTTTTCATCTGCTTTGATTGGCTTTGAATTAAAAGATATGTATGCCACGGCTATGACTGAGGGTTGATTAACCATGACTATTGTGTATGGGGGCCTCAGGGGCACAGACTTTATTGATATTAGTCTACCTAAGAATTGATTAGTCTTGTCTGCGCTGTATCGGTGGGATGTCGGGCAGCTGTAGAGGGGCTTCATACAGACAGCTGATTGCATTGGGTCATTTAAAGGAGCTGTATTTATACAGTTTAAAGGGAGTCATGTTAGTTATTATAGGCCTCTTGCGTTAAAACCTGGTTGCTATGGGCAACACTAAGATGCCAGCTTCAATGATACTATACTTACTATAGAAGCAAGTGGTCTGGTTGTTAAGGACAACACATACATTTTCTTAGTCTTAAAATGCTTGATGGCCTGTGTTTAGTGATGATCTCGGGTGCTCTGTACTAATAATTAGTGATGAGCGGGCACTACGACGCTCTGGTGCTTGGTACTCGTAACTAGTGATGAGCGGGCACTACCGTGCTCGGTACTCGTAACTAGTGGTGAGCGGGCACTACCGTGCTCGGTACTCGTAACTAGTGGTGAGCGGGCACTACCGTGCTCGGTACTCGTAACTAGAGATGAGCGGGCACTACCGTGCTCGGTACTCGTAACTAGTGGTGAGCGGGCACTACCGTGCTCGGTACTCGTAACTAGTGGTGAGCGGGCACTACCATGCTTGGTACTAATAACAGGTAGGCTCACAGGGGAACTTGCGTACTAAGTATATAATGAAAGTCAAGTTTTTTCTAGAAGATCTTCCGTAAAAATGCTTGAGCTCTCTATGGACTTGGGTACTTGTGTCGCGCACCTCCGAGTGTCCCGACTGCTTGTTAAGGCTACTTTCACACATCCGGTTTGAGCACTGCGGCTCAATCCGGCTGTGAAACCTATGCGGCGAAAACACCGCATCCTTTGCATACGTTTTTACATGCTGCCGGTCCGTTTTTTTCCGATTGCGGCACGCTACTGAGCATGCGCAGTGGAAGAAACCGCATGCGGCGGCCGGACGCGTTTTTCCGCATTGCGCCGCATCCGGTGTCCATAGGCATGCATTGAAAATGCGCTGCAGCGGCCGGATGCGGCGCGATGAGGTTTTTTTTTTTGTTTTTTTTTTTTTGCCGGAGCAAAAAACGTTGCAGGCAACGTTCCATCCGGCCGCGGCATCGGCTAAATCTGCCGCATGTGGCAAAAACCGGACCGAACGCAAGCCCATGCGGCACAATACGGCACTAATGTAAGTCTATGCAAAAAAACCCGCAATCGGCGGCAAAAAAAACGGTTGCGGTTTTTCTGAAGAGTGCCGTATTGTGCCGCAGAGCAAAAGCCGGATGTGTGAAAGTAGCCTAAGAGTACCAAACACCAGAGCGTGGTAGTGCTCGCTCATCACTATCCGTTTCAAGTCCTCAGTTTTCAAGATCTCTGCTTGTTGAGAACCAAAGGCTGAAAACTCTGAAAGACAATTATCAAAACTAGATACTAATGTTCAAAGATACCTGTGGGTGTCAAGAAGAGTGTTCACTGTTGGCGGAGATTTTGAACATGGTGTATACTTGAAAACCAAACCTGATCATTATTTGTTTGCTGCTGTGTTTTTTTTATTTTTAGTGTTTGTTTGTTTGTTTTTTTTTTTTTTTGTGGTGTCTTTATATAACTGAGAAGCCCTATTAACTTTTTAGCGGCATCATGTGCTGCAGAAATCCGGTATGTATTGCAGCTGTTTCAAGTGATCCGCTTTCTGTTGGCACTATTGCAGGTTAGGGCAGACTTTTGAGGTTTTGGGGTTTCTCCTCCGGTCCCAGCTGCTGACTGTTGTGCGTGAACACTTCATTGCTGAGCACAAGGATTGGTCATGGTGAATCCTGCTCCTTTCCGGTGTCCGTGCACTAATCGCTGTGACCGGTGTATTACTGTGGCACAAAGGCGGTCATTCTTGTACTCTGCCGTGGTCTGTGCTGCTGTTGTGTCCTGGCTCTCGATGTTCTAGGTCAGGCCTTGTACTCGAGGTCAAGAGGTTGTTTATAATAAATTTCATTTTTAGGTTCTCTGATGCCGCATAACTGTAATCGTTAGGCCGGGCGTATGTGCCATGATGGTCTCTCACCTGCCCCCCTACCCCCTCAAGGATCCCGGTCAGCACATCTTTACGTATAAGTAGCAGATTGGCCTGATAGGCACTTCTCTCCCAATAAAGACCATATTTTTTTTTTTTTTTTTTTTTTTTTTTTTTTAGATCCGATGTGCCAGTCATCAGAATTTTACTTTAGACGTCATATGCAAATGAGGCTGAAAGTGCACTGGGGGAGGGTCACTACTCAAACCGCATCTTTCATCATGACTAGTTGGGACTCCTTTTGGTAGAGTTGGTCATAAATATTAGATTGTGGGTTTTGACTCAGACATCCACAACAATCGGCTGTGGATGTCGGTGTTGAGCTGAGCCAAACATTACGACTTTTTTAGAACTGCAGATCAGCCCCATGTCACTTAGAGGACGACAGGTGGTCAAAACCAGATGCCAGGACAGCCCCCTTTAAAGCCTCTGGCCCCCCAATGTAAGATCTGTACCAGGCACCCCCCCTCCTAAGCACCATTTCTAATACTGGTATCTTCTACATCAGGGGCCACAGGGACCCCTAAGGAATGAGCACTTGGATGTGACCGGCACTACTGTACCCCCCGTCCCCTATAGCTACCCTGCAGGTGGGCACTGTCTATAGAATTGTGTACTTGCAGTCTGAGATGATAAGGCTTATCTCGGGGTTTCAGTCTTTTTGGGGTTTCTTTGTTTGTTTTGTTGTTTTGGCTTCTTAGTTATCAGCAGATGTTCTTTTGTTGGGATAATGCTTTTTATTGCGTTACTTTGCCGTCATGTTTGCCTAACGCACAAGTATTCCCAGTATGACTGATAGTATTTAAGGAAATGTTTATGCAGGTTGTTTTTTTTTTGGCAGGGACTTGCACTGTACAATCTTTTTGCTTCCTGATTTTCCAACAAAGGAAAATTTGAAGGTTTGATACCAAGCTGGTAATCCCAATTACATAGCATAGGTCTTACCTGGACACCACCAGAAGCCCTGAGTGCCGTCGTCTGGGCTCCCCTGTGGCCACCCCACCGGCACAGCCCTGAGTGCCGTCGTCTGGGCTCCCCTGTGGCCACTCCACCGGCACAGCCCTGGGTGCCGTCGTCTGGGCTCCCCTGTGGCCACCCCACCGGCACAGCCCTGGGTGCCGTCGTCTGGGCTGCCCTGTGGCCACCCTACCAGCACAGCCCTGGGTGCCGTCGTCTGGGCTCCCCTGTGGCCACCCCACCGGCACAGCCCTGGGTGCCGTCGTCTGGGCTCCCCTGTGGCCACCCCACCGGCACAGCCCTGGGTGCCGTCGTCTGGGCTGCCCTGTGGCCACCCCACCGGCACAGCCCTGGGTGCCGTCGTCTGGGCTGCCCTGTGGCCACCCTACCAGCACAGCCCTGGGTGCCGTCGTCTGGGCTCCCCTGTGGCCACCCCACCGGCACAGCCCTGGGTGCCGTCGTCTGGGCTCCCCTGTGGCCACCCCACCGGCACAGTCCTGGGCGCCGCCGTCTGTGGCCACCCCACCGCCACAGCCTTGGGCCAATACTGATTCTTGGGACTACCGGCAATCAGCAAGTTATGACATCTGAAAACCAGTATTGGTGGTTTTCGAACCCTTTTAGAATAGGGTTGTGGCCGCACACGTGTGACACTGCTTTGTCTACAGGATTGTTGAAAATGGCAGAGGGCTCTACTCTGATGGGGCATTTTCAGAGACAGATACAATCAGTGGTGGTCGGTCCCTCAGTGATCAGCAAGCTGTCACCTATCTTCTAGATGGGGCATAAGCATGGCGATGCTGCGCTGGGAGGTGGGGGGACCCTGTGTTCCTCTTTTTGGAAACCAGACTGTTAATTGCATGATTCTATTAATGTTTTTCACCTGCCTTATATGACTTATGAATAATATGTGACGGAATTTTATTTTTACAAAATCGTGACAAATCCTTTTAAGGTGAATATACCGTACTGATTATTGGGGGCCGGAGGGGGAACTGAACGGAAAAATTATTCTTGTATATCATTCATATATTTTTTTTTCCTTTGTGGTAGGCCTGTATTTGCTGCATATATCAGTGTAACTGTGTATTAGTAACTCAATATTACTGGTGTCTTGAGTGTAGGGTCTGGGGTCTTCCCTATGTTTAGTTTACATGGGGGGGGGGGGGGGTAGGAGCCATCCATCACAATGTCGCGTGTTCTCCCTGTTCTGGCCGGACCCATGCATTAGACATGACCCCCAATTCCCCTCCATATTACCGTATATGGCCTGCGATTAACCGCCGGTTGCGCTGATACTTGATAAATTGTATTGTCCGCCGCTCCCTCATTCATTATGGATGACAATTTCCACTTCTCGGTGCTGAGTAAATAGCAGGGAGGGTCCTGTAATTGCCCTCTGTTATCTGTCGTCTCTATGCACTAATCAAGAGTCTATTGAACGCTCCCTGCGAGGAGTCGCTTTTACTCACTGCTTCTCCTAATTTATTATATTGGTAATTTTTTTTTTTTTTTTTTTTTTCTCCCCCACCCCCTCTCCCTTCCTCACCCTCCTCCCCAAAAGCTTTCACAAAGACTCATTCTATTCAGCAATGTCTCCTTTTTGATTAAATTGCTTTAATTCGACTTGGGTGCCGTCTTCATATTTGATGGTTGTAATTCGCTCCCGAGCGGTCGCCAGTTTGGCTTTTATGCGGATCTTTGGCGGGGGAGGTAGATGGCTGGAATCACAAGTGTAAAAGGGAAAAAAATAAAGTACAAATGGGGTTTAGTGGAGAAATGAAAACTAACTACATGCCTTGCCTTTAAAAAGACGAAAAATCACTTACATAGACCACCACTAATGCGTCAAAATGCTTTTAGTAAACAACAACAAGAAATGTCTTTCTAAAAAAAAAAAAAAAAGTTTGTCGTTTCCTTCATGGAAAGTGTTTATCGCTGTAATATACAGTTCCTTTATGGAAGGACTTTCTCGTGGCATTGCTGTAATCTAGAAAGGAAAAGTGTTGCGGTGACTATTGGATAGGGTTGTGTGGCGGAGGCTCTGGCAGCGATTATTGGGGTGGGGGGTGTCTGTGTGGCCGAGGCCCTGATTGTAACTATTGGAGAGAGGGGAGGGGAGGGAGGGGTGCTGGGACCCTGACACGGTACCTATTGGAGAGGGGGAATCTGTGTGGCTGGAGCCCTGGCGGTGACTATTGGAGAGAGGGGGGGGGGGTCTGTGTGGCTTGGGCCTTGGCGGTGCCTGACCATGGGGGGGGGGGTTGTACTGTCGGATCCTTTTTGGATGGAGGGATGGCCAGGCTTGTGCCTGTCTATCTGTGTCTCTTGCAGTGACCATGGGATGTTTGGCTGGGGCCCTGGCGGTGACTATTTGGGGAGGTAGGGTAATATCTAGCAGTTGGGGCCCTGTTGGTGGGGAGTTGGTGCAGCTGGGGCGCTGGGGGTGTAGCTGAGGCGCTGGTGGGGACTACTTCGGGGCAGCAGTGTAGCTGGGGTACTGGCAGGGACTACTTGGGTGGGTTGTAGCTGGGGTGCTGGCGGGGACTACTGGAGGGCAGTGGTGGTGTTGGTGACTACTTGAGGGGTGCAGCTGGGGCGCCGGTGGGGACTACTTGGGGGCAGCGGTGTAGCTGGGGTGCTGGCACTGACTATTTGGGGGGGTGAAGCTGGGGCGCTGGCGGGGACTACTTGGGGGCAGCAGTGTAGCTGGGGCGCTGGCGGGGACTACTTGGGGGCAGCAGTGTAGCTGGGGCGCTGGCGGGGACTACTTGGGGGCAGCAGTGTAGCTGGGGCGCTGGCGGGGACTACTTGGGGGCAGCAGTGTAGCTGGGGCGCTGGCGGGGACTACTTGGGGGCAGCAGTGTAGCTGGGGCGCTGGCGGGGACTACTTGGGGGCAGCGGTGTAGCTGGGGCGCTGGCGGGGACTACTTGGGGGGGCAGCGGTGTAGCTGGGGCGCTGGCACTGACTATTTGGGGGGTGAAGCTGGGGCGCTGGCGGGGACTACTTGGGGGCAGCAGTGTAGCTGGGGCGCTGGCGGGGACTACTTGGGGGGCAGCGGTGTAGCTGGGGTGCTGGCACTGACTATTTAGGGGGGTGAAGCTAGGGCGCTGGCGGGGACTACTTGGGGGCATCAGTGTAGCTGGGGTGCTGGCACTGACTATTTGGGGGGGTGAAGCTGGGGCGCTGGCGGGGACTACTTGGGGGCAGCAGTGTAGCTGGGGCGCTGGTGGGGACTACTTGGGGGCAGCGGTGTAGCTGGGGTGCTGGCACTGACTATTTGGGGGGGTGAAGCTGGGGCGCTGGCGGGGACTACTTGGGGGCAGCGGTGTAGCTGGGGCGCTGGCGGGGACTACTTGGGGGGCAGCGGTGTAGCTGGGGTGCTGGCACTGACTATTTGGGGGGGTGAAGCTGGGGCGCTGGCGGGGACTACTTGGGGGGCAGCGGTGTAGCTGGGGTGCTGGCACTGACTATTTGGGGGGGTGAAGCTGGGGCGCTGGCGGGGACTACTTGGGGGCAGCGGTGTAGCTGGGGCGCTGGTGGGGACTACTTGGGGGCAGCGGTGTAGCTGGGGCGCTGGTGGGGACTACTTGGGGGCAGCGGTGTAGCTGGGGCGCTGGCGGGGACTACTTGGGGGGCAGCGGTGTAGCTGGGGTGCTGGCACTGACTATTTGGGGGGGTGAAGCTGGGGCGCTGGCGGGGACTACTTGGGGGCAGCAGTGTAGCTGGGGCGCTGGTGGGGACTACTTGGGGGGCAGCGGTGTAGCTGGGGTGCTGGCACTGACTATTTGGGGGGGTGAAGCTGGGGCGCTGGCGGGGACTACTTGGGGGCAGCGGTGTAGCTGGGGCGCTGGTGGGGACTACTTGGGGGCAGCGGTGTAGCTGGGGTGCTGGCACTGACTATTTGGGGGGGTGAAGCTGGGGCGCTGGCGGGGACTACTTGGGGGCAGCGGTGTAGCTGGGGCGCTGGTGGGGACTACTTGGGGGCAGCGGTGTAGCTGGGGCGCTGGTGGGGACTACTTGGGGGCAGCGGTGTAGCTGGGGCGCTGGCGGGGACTACTTGGGGGGCAGCGGTGTAGCTGGGGTGCTGGCACTGACTATTTGGGGGGGTGAAGCTGGGGCGCTGGCGGGGACTACTTGGGGGCAGCAGTGTAGCTGGGGCGCTGGTGGGGACTACTTGGGGGGCAGCGGTGTAGCTGGGGTGCTGGCACTGACTATTTGGGGGGGTGAAGCTGGGGCGCTGGCGGGGACTACTTGGGGGCAGCGGTGTAGCTGGGGCGCTGGTGGGGACTACTTGGGGGCAGCGGTGTAGCTGGGGCGCTGGTGGGGACTACTTGGGGGCAGCGGTGTAGCTGGGGCGCTGGCGGGGACTACTTGGGGGGCAGCGGTGTAGCTGGGGTGCTGGCACTGACTATTTGGGGGGGTGAAGCTGGGGCGCTGGCGGGGACTACTTGGGGGCAGCAGTGTAGCTGGGGCGCTGGTGGGGACTACTTGGGGGCAGCGGTGTAGCTGGGGCGCTGGCGGGGACTACTTGGGGGGCAGCGGTGTAGCTGGGGTGCTGGCACTGACTATTTGGGGGGGGTGAAGCTGGGGCGCTGGCGGGGACTACTTGGGGGCAGCAGTGTAGCTGGGGCGCTGGCGGGGACTACTTGGGGGCAGCGGTGTAGCTGGGGCGCTGGCGGGGACTACTTGGGGGCAGCGGTGTAGCTGGGGCGCTGGCGGGGACTACTTGGGGGCAGCGGTGTAGCTGGGGCGCTGGCGGGGACTACTTGGGGGCAGCGGTGTAGCTGGGGCGCTGGCGGGGACTACTTGGGGGCAGCGGTGTAGCTGGGGCGCTGGTGGGGACTACTTGGGGGGGCAGCGGTGTAGCTGGGGCGCTGGCGGGGACTACTTGGGGGCAGCGGTGTAGCTGGGGCGCTGGCGGGGACTACTTGGGGGCAGCGGTGTAGCTGGGGCGCTGGCGGGGACTACTTGGGGGCAGCGGTGTAGCTGGGGCGCTGGCGGGGACTACTTGGGGGCAGCGGTGTAGCTGGGGCGCTGGCGGGGACTACTTGGGGGCAGCGGTGTAGCTGGGGCGCTGGCGGGGACTACTTGGGGGCAGCGGTGTAGCTGGGGCGCTGGCGGGGACTACTTGGGGGCAGCGGTGTAGCTGGGGCGCTGGCGGGGACTACTTGGGGGCAGCGGTGTAGCTGGGGCGCTGGCGGGGACTACTTGGGGGCAGCGGTGTAGCTGGGGCGCTGGCGGGGACTACTTGGGGGCAGCGGTGTAGCTGGGGCGCTGGCGGGGACTACTTGGGTTAAACCTGTGCTCCTGTTCTAATAAACGTGGAGTATAAATGTGGTGCCTCACTGGGGGACATAATTCCTCCAATTTATCTAGGATTATTTGTGTGCTTTCCGTTAATCCTTTACTCTTGTCTGTGATGATCGTGATGTGACCGTGAGGACCCTGAACATGACGGGAGTTAGCGGAGCAGACAGCAATGTCGGGGAGGAGGGGGTTTTGTATCTTGCCGTAGGGTTTGTATCTTTACGTATAAGCAGAGGACTATTTCTCCGTCCCGGCCGGTCGAGCTCCTTTGTTATCCGCACTTATCGTTATCCACATGTCTATACGGCCCCCCCATGTCTATACGGCCCCCGCCTGTTCACGCGCCGGGTTATTAGTTTCTTCATGCAGATCTTGACTCCTTTTGATGTCTCTACATAAAGGTGAAAAAAATGTAATTTATTTAATCCCTTTTTATTCCCCGTAGACCTGGGCTTGGTGGGGGAGGCGTCATGCGGAGGAGACCGGGAATTTATATCAATAAGCGATGGTGACACCTGCGTTCTGACAATGGCTCCCCGCCGGATGAATAAACATCAGCCTTATTTTCTCACTTATTTATTTATCGCTAGCGGTTTTTTCCGATCCTTATCTCCCGTGCTCGTGTGATCCGACTTATTTCATGTAGGAATCTTTTTTTTTTTTTTTTTTTTTTCGCCCCTCTTCTTTGTGTTATTTTAATGCACTGTTTATGGTGTAAATATTCCAATGTTACATTTCTTGTTGGATCAGCACGATGTCTTCTGTATACAAAATTTTGTATTGTTTGTCTTTTAAGGTTATGTTCACACATTCAAGATTTGATCAGGATTTAAAGGGGCTGTCTTCTCTTGAGAAAAGTGTTATAAAATAACAATTATTCATTGGGTCAATCACTGAGTCTTTGGCGCGGCTCCCGGTGTTGGCTGTGGTGCTGACGTTACGCCTACAGTGCGGCATGGTGTAGGCATAGAGACCCTGATAAAAACATATTCATATTTCCTTTATCACTGGAGGACTCCTTGTCTCATTCGATGTAGTCTTCCTTCTCTGTGTAACTCTGCCCCTAGCGCTGACTGTCAATTTTCTGCCTATGCACAGTGTATACAGAAAGCTACCGTTCAGTGGTGTGGGCTGAGCATTCAGAAAACTGATAGATCTGCAGCGATAACTGTGATTTTGATCAAAATCTCAAGTAACAATACTGATATCTGTTCTTGCGGCTTCTACATGGAAAAGAGTCATATTAGCAATGAATCTGACAAGTGCCCAATACCCGCTGATGCTTGCAAAAGCTCTGTGGTTTGGGACGGAGCTGCTTGATTTTGATATCTTGGTGTTCGGCCCAGATTCCCTTCGCCTCCACTGGGTTCAGACGCAGGCTGTATAAACCTGTATACACGGAGCTCCCCCTAGTGGCAGCTGAAGGCAACTCACATTTTTTTGCATGTAGCAGTGCGAGAAGTGAAGCTCCAATCCTTACAAAGACCAAAGGAATGGCCCAGACTATTGGAAAGGACAGTTACACTTTTTCATGTGTCTTGGGGGATATATGCAGAACACTTTTACATCTTTCTGCTTTCCAAAGACGTCTGATGTGATGGATTTAGACATTCGGTGGTTGCGCTGTCGGGCAGGTTATCATATCTGTAATTGGTGGCAAGATCAGAGGAATTCCTCCTCGGTGTGACTCTGCTGGAAACGCTGCCATGTATTACACATCAAACGTGTCCGGGTGCACACCTAGGAGAATCCACCGCTCCACCCCTGGAATAACTACCTCCAGGCTCCGCGCTGCCGCTGCATGATGATCCCCGCAGCGACAGCAGTCTGTAACTCTGCGGAGTCTGACTATCATGGCTTTGTTTGCTTTTGGGTAAACTAATATCTCTATCCTTCTCTATCCTTCTCTATCCTTCTCTATCCTTCTCTATCCTTCTCTATCCTTCTCTATCCTTCTCTATCCTTCTCTATCCTTCTCTATCCTTCTCTATCCTTCTCTATCCTTCTCTATCCTTCTCTATCCTTCTCTATCCTTCTCTATCCTTCTCTATCCTTCTCTATCCTTCTCTATCCTTCTCTATCCTTCTCTATCCTTCTCTATCCTTCTCTATCCTTCTCTATCCTTCTCTATCCTTCTCTATCCTTCTCTATCCTTCTCTATCCTTCTGCCGCTACTGCCAATGTCAGGCATATTGACACCCAGCTCCCCTCAGTTTGACAGTCGGCTCACCGCAGCCTGTCAACAAAGTAGAAAGGAAGATGCCACTCTGGCGATGATGTTGAAGGCCGCTGAATCGCTGGCATGAATGGTCTGTGATCTATGTTGGCAGAGATCTGCACCACAGGCAGGTAGTTGGTTCTTAGGGTGTACGAGTATGCACAGTGTTTATTTTTTTTTTTTTTGGAAAAAAAAGTCCCAGATAGCCCCATAAAAGTAATGTCAGCAGGTGTTTATGTAATGGGGGTTAACACACAATTAAACTGTCACATGTCAAGCTCCTGTGTGGTTTACTTACACTGAATGTTTTATCACTAGGACATTATCATTGCTGTGACTGGCTCGTTTCATGTTGTCCGACTCTGCCTCGCTTTGTGATTTTAGCACCTCGTGCTCTATAGACACTGTACATACAGAGCCTGTTGTGGATAGGGGCAGCTTTCACACCTCTGCTGCATTGCTAAATCTATTCTCCTTGTGGAGACTGACAATCCAGTCTGGCTGTCAGTGGTGAGGAGTCTTAGGCTGTGTGCCCACGCTGCGGAAAATGCGCGTATTTCTCGCGGAAAAGCCGCGGATTTCCCGAAAATCTGCAGCACAGGTACTTCCCAGCCATTTCTATGGCATTTTGGAAATACTGTGCCCACGCTGCGGATTTTTCCGCAGCGGATTTTGGTCCGGAAAAATCTGCAACATGTCAATTATTGTTGTGGATTTTCATCCGGATTTTGGCTTTAAAATTGGGGGAAAAAAAAAAAAAAATCCGCACCAAAATCTGCATCAATTCTGCGGCAAATCCGCACCTTTTGAAAAGGGTCGGATTTTGCGGGAAAGCTGCGGATTTTGATGCAGAAAAATCCGCAGCTACATTCTCCCGTGGACACGTAGCCTTATAGCTGCAATGCTCCTCTGGGAAATATTCAACTTGTCTCTTCAGGGAGGAAGGAGACCAACTCTAGCACCACCTATTGGAAGTAGCAATCCTAAAAGTTAAAAGTAACTCTCCAACGAGCTTCTCATTCAGACAGATCAGATCTCATACTTTGCACTGACGAGGGACAATCATCCCGAAATACTGTCTGTAAATTGAGGTTCTGATCTAGCATAAATCCTAGGTCATAGGAAAAGGCTTGTTAAAGAGTCCCTTTTGACTTTTAGGATTGCTACTTCCAATAGGTGGCGCTAGAGTTTGTCTCCTTCCTCCCTGAAGAGACACTTTGCTAAATCTAAAAACTGTCAGAATGGCTGCACCCAGTAATCTAAGTGATACATCGATGGATTCAGGATCTCTTTGCCTATATCATGCTGCTCTCGGATGAGGGAGCAAAAACCTGCTGACAGATTCGTTTTTGAGTATGTTCAGATATTGGGAGATTTTGTTCACATTTTATCTGAAACAACCCCACACACATGAATGAGCCCCGGACTCTCCCATGTACATGTTCACATTGTGTATTTTATTTATTTTTTTTCTATAGTGCGTGGGAAAAAAATGGACTGGTGTGGACATTTAAAAAAAATTAAAAAAAAAAATAAATATATATATATATATATATATATATATATATATATATATATATATATATATATATATATATATATATATATATATATATATATATAATGTGTATAAATTTTTTTTTTTTGCAATGATTAAGGTGCAGTATACATACAAGAAACGCTGATTTTGCTGCGTCTAGACTGATACATTGTAACAAGCTCATCAGCTGTTTTCTGCTCCATAAAGCCGGCTGCTGCGACTGACCTAAAACGACAGCGATGTTATTAGAGAATTGGAATCCGGGACAATTATTGTCTACATCGGCATGTAATCCTGAGATATCGCTGCCGTGCTGTGAGATATAGCCATCCTTGCCGGACCCCGCCGGCTACTTCTTCAGGCTGCGGAGTCAGATGCTCGTACAGTAACATAATCAATATCTGTGACCGTGTCCCATCTGCCGCATTGTTCGCCTACATCTGACAATCTCCGCGCTCTCCATCATCGCAGTAATCAGCATTATTATCCAATATCTGCTGCAATCACGCCACGTTTGTTTGAGCTGTATAAAAAAAGCCCCCAGCTGTTAACTGCTTCTGCACACAGACCCCACATCCACAAAGAACAGAAAAAGCAAAAAATCTGTATATTTTATTTGCTTTCAAGTTTTTTTTTTTTTTTCTTAAGAAAAATATTAAATCCTAACGTTAAATGACCAAAATTATACACTGATTACTTTAATATAATTTTCTGAGAATTGTTCCTGAATAGCCATAACATTTTGCAACCACTAGAGGGAGCTCACTGCAGACTGTTCATACATTGAACCCAATATTATATCTGTATGCGGTAAGCTCCCTGGCTCCCTCTTGTGGTGACAGAATGTTGTTTGCCTCTATGGAGCACAGCATGAGGATCCTAGCGCCGACCACTGGTCAAACAATGGTTTGATATTGGAATACGGCCCTCTTTCATCAAAAGTCAGAGACTAGAGGTGTAAATTTCGGATATTAAAAGTGTATTTGACTTAAAGGGGTTTAAAAAGTTGTCATAACTTGTTGATCCCACCACAGATCTTAAGAAGGGCATTCAGAATATTTGGTCCATCACGTTAAACGTCGCCCTATTAATTCCCTATATACCCCCCCCCCCCCCCCCCCCCCCGCACAAAAATAGTACACCCCTTTAACGGCACTCAACTTTCCGCTCTGGATGGCACAGAAAACGTGTGTTCTTATTGTGTTGGTCTTTATGGCACATCTCGCATTCTTTTTTGGGCTATCCCCGGTAAAAAGGATCCAAAGTCCGGACCTGTGCGAGGTCGCAGGACCTCCTAAGAAGCGGCTGTAGGTCTGTACTCAGTAATTGGCGTTCCGAGTGATTTCTGCCTTTCAGCACCTCGCCCGTGATGCGGAAATAAACACAACTCCTGGCTGCGACCACAGTGTTTGCTTTACCGAGAGTGGAAACTGACACCTCGTTCATTCATGTTCTTGAGTTTCGAAGCGTAAACGTCTTTCCAGATATCGGCGAAGCAGCGTCTGTGTAAGACGGCTCGTAGGGGCTTTATAAGTCTAGGAATATCGCTGAATTTTGTGTGTATTGAGGGTCCCCCCCTTTAATCTATGGAGATTATATATAATATATATATTAATATAATGTGTGTGTGTGTATATATTATATAGTATGTATGTATTTTGACCAGGGGTGTCCAAACTTTTGCATGCCACCGATGCATCAGTGGCATGCAAAAGTTTGAACACCCCTGGTCAAAATTTACTGTTCTAAACAGTTAAGCAAGGTTAAGATGAAATAATCTGTAAAAGGCATGGAAAACCTGTAAAGGTAATCTGTCAGCAGGTGTTTTGTTATGTAATCAGAGGACAGGATGAGATGGGGGTTAAAACACAGAATTCAACGGTCACATGTCAAGCTTCTGTGTGGTTTACTTAAACTGAATGTTTTATCACTAGGACATTATCATAGCTGTGACTAACTGGCTCGTACTATGTTGTCCAACTCCACTTCTTCTTGTGGTTAGCACTTCACGGTCTATAGACATTGTACATACAGAGCCTGGTGTGAGCAGGGGCAGGTTTCTCAGATAATATATATATTTTTTGCTTTTAAATTTTAAAATTACTGAAGGGAAAATGGGCAAGTACAAAAGTTTGGGCACCCTTGAGATTTGTGCTGTCCGATAACTTTGACCAAGGTTTCAGGACCTTTAATTGGCCTGTTAGGGTTATAGCTTGTTCACAATCGTTCGGAAAGCTTTATAAAAACTCAGTCTCCGGTAAGGGCTTATTCACACCTCTGTGTTTGGTCAGTATTTGCATCCGTTTTTGTATGCCAAAGCCAGGAATGGAATTTGGAGAAAGGTGGATCTTTCATTTGTAGCCAGTTCTGTGTTTTGCCAACAAATACTAATGAAATAATGATACAAAATTACTGACATGGGGGAAAAAAGGCTCACTTTGCGACTAACAGCAGCTATAGGATCTTCTAAGCAGCTGCCTAGCACTCTGAAAATGGCGGAGACCCAGAAAGCAAGGGAAGGCAGTGTCTAAGTTGGGGTGTTTTCCATCAGTACAGCTTCATTACATGCAGTGTGTCGCTTCTTTGGAGATCAGTACTGTACATGTGATTGTGGTTGCATTGGTGGGAAGCGCGCGGCTTCTACCTAAAGACCAGTCTGTCAAATTGGATGGAACAAATCTTCCGCATGTGACTTGGTAGCTTTTTTTTTTTTTTTTTTTTTTTTCCCTCCAGCATGGAAAGTTATGGAACTCTTCAAATTGCTTCGTTAGTGGATTTGTCTTCATTCTTCTAATTAAAATTACATGCAAGTTGTCTCCATTTCTTGACTTTTTTCCCCAGTGTATCGATCTTAGAATTTTGTCATTTGGAGTACAGATGATGGCAGTGATCAGTCAGCCCTTGTGTCCTCCTGAGTAGTTTTTCTTATCAGAACAGGCTCCTGCAGCAGCTTATCCCCAGCGTGAGGTGAGACACAAGAGCTGACCAATCACTGCCATCATCTGTACTCTAAATGAGTATGTTCTGATATGAATGCAGCTGAATTGGTAAAATAGCAAACTGTACACACACAAATTTAGGCAATTTTCTTAGCTGTTGCTAATTTTAGTAAATAAGCACAATAATACTGGCTAATTCCTTCTGGCAGATCACTTTGAATCTAAAGCATATTCCGTCAGTGTTGGGTTTGGAATCCCCTTAAATCGGATCTACGTTGGTCCTCCTATTTAACAAGACCTTCTTTCTAGAAGATCATTCTTCAGATCGGTCTCTCTGGGTCACTACACCATGGAGGCATTGTGATGAGGAAGTAACCCATGAAAGGAGAGAAGTATCGTAATTATAAGGGTCCGTGTGCCCTCCTTGTACCGAGGCTGTGCCCATACAGTTCTGCGTTCTGACATCTCGGAGTACCTCCATTTTTATAATGGTGCCCTGTGTTTCTACTGGTGCTTGATGGAGGCACCATATCCATAATCCCTTAGACTTTGCCCCGGGTCATAATAGCCCCACATTTTTATTTAACCATGGATTTGCGGTGCCACAGCAGCCGGGCGTATTCACACCACCGGCTCTTATGTAGTCCTGTGCATTGTTTTATGCTCTCAAAGTAAACTGTACTCCTCAGGCTACTTTCACACATCCGGCTTGAGCTCTGCGGCTCAATCCGGCTGTGGAAGCTATGCAACGGATGCGGTGAAAACACCGCATCCTTTGCATAAGTTTTTCCCATGCGGGCCGCCCGGTTTTTGCCGCTTGCGGCATGCTACTGAGCATGCGCAGTGGCAAAAACCGCATGCGGCGGCCGGATGCGGTATTTGCCGCATCCGGCCGCCATAGGCATGCATTGAGAGATGCGCCGCATCGGCCGAATGCGGCGTGATGCGGTTTTTTTTGCCGCACGAAAAAACGTGCTAGGCAACGTTCCATCCGGCCGCCGCATCAGCTAAATCTGCCGCATGCGGCAAAAACCAGATGGAGCGCAAGGCCATGCGGCACAATGCGGCACTAATTAAAGTCTATGCAGGAAAATCGCAACCGGCAGCAAAAAAAAAAACGGTTGCGATTTTCCTGCAAAGTGCCGGATTGTGCCGCAGAAGAAAAACCGGATGTGTGAAAGCAGCCTTATTATTCTACTTTTTATCAAGCTTGCTAACTCCCCCGCCCCCCCCCCCCCTCTCCAGTTCCCAAAATGTCAGTTAATCCTGCTCCCATTGTAATCTCACATTGAATTGACTGTTCAAACCAGGCACAGTCACTCTGTGCTTCCCTTACGTGGTTATAGTTTTGTGTACCTTATCGCCTACTTGCTTTTCACTTCTCTTTACTTTCCTTTTCCTTGATTGATAGTTGTGGCTGGAAAAGAGCCAGTGGAGGACAGAGATGATTAGGGGAAAAAGGTAGGCAGAAATTGCGGAGAACTGATTGGCCATGGAGAAGGGGGGAACATAGTGCCTGTGCTTGGTTTGACCAGTCATTTTGTGCTGACATGCTCCTTTTTAACGGTGTACTCATGGGAAGAACAAGACTTTAAAATATATAAAAAAAAATTTGTGTATGTGTGTGTGTATATGTGTGTGTGTATATGTGTGTGTGTATATGTGTGTGTGTATATGTGTGTGTGTATATGTATGTATGTATGTATGTATGTATGTATGTATGTATGTATGTATGTGTATATATATATGTATGTATGTGTGTATATATACAGTTAGGTCCAGAAATATTTGGACAGTGACACAATTTTTCCTGCCGCCCATGACAGCACCACATGAGAGATAGGTTCCGCCCACATCAGGACAGGAAACCCACTGATAAAAAGGCGGTACCTCTCCTCCACATCAGTTTGGTTTCCTGTCCTGGTATGGACAACCCATTGATGTCCCAGGTCCGGCCCGGTGTGGACGCCTGGTACTTACCTGAAGCCGGTGCTCGGGCCTGGATGCACCCCCCCTCGGTCTCGGACCTCTGCGGCGGTGAGGCGCGGGCCTGGAGCGGGAGCTCGGCCCGGCGTCGCTCCGGGGATGTGCGCACTCACGGCGGCCGCTGGAAGGCTTGTCCCTGCTGTGCTGCACGCCGGGGTGAAGCTGGACGCTCCGACCGGAAGTGACGCGATTCCAGGATGCCGTGCGCCCTGCGACCAGGAAGTGACTGGTGTGCGCATGCGCACTCGGATCCAAGATGGCGGCGCCCATCTAATGAGATATATCTGGCCGGCGCTTGGACTGGTGAGTTTTTTCTCCTCCATTATGGCAGGAGATTCCCCCCGCAGCAAGGAGCAGCGCAAGGAGTCGCCCCAGCGTGGCTCGGACCGCGGCTCTGCGGATCGTTCCCGGAAGGCTGTGTCGAGCCCGGGCAGCGTTCGGTCGGTGGGTCCCAGGAGATCCAAGGGGAATCCGCCTCCTGATCCGGTATTGCCTGGAGTCGTGGGGGTGAGTGGACTTCGTGGTCTTCGTGTTTCTAAGTCCCCGTTTCCGTGTCCCCTCTCTTGTTAGGTACCGAAAAAGAGTGCCTCCAAGCAGCGTCACAAGGAATGTGCCATATGCCAATCCTCCCTGTCTTCGGATTACACCAAGGCCCTATGTGCAGACTGTATCCAACAGACCCTGCTCAAAGAGGGGCCGGGGTTCTCCTCTGAATTGCGCTCCATTATCAGGGCGGAAGTACAGGAGTCCCTTAAATCCCTTAAGGGGGCAGGAGGCGCAAGAAGTCCCGTCATCATAAGCAGTCTACTCCCGATACCTCGGCGGGTTCGGCCCGGGGTCTCGGTCGTCGGGATCCTCGGGATCTTCCCCCTCCGATTCTGGCTCCTCTTCCTCTTCCGATGAGGGTGGTCGTCCTTGTTTCCCTACAGCAGACGTGGGACCTTTGGTGAAGGCTGTACGTTCGACCATGGGCATCGTGGACTCCAGGGGGCCCGAATCTACCCAGGATGTCATGTTTGGGGGCTTGGATTCCAGGAAGCGTAAGGGGTTTCCCATTCCCCAAAAGGTTCAAGGTCTCATTACTGACCAGTGGAAAAAGATGGACAAAAGGTTGAATCTTAGCTCTTCCCTAAAACGGAAGTACCCTGTGGATGAGGAGGCGTCTACCTCTTGGGATAGGACCCCAAAAATTGATGTCGCTATTGCCAAGGCGTCTCGTTCCACTACCTTGCCGTTTGAGGACTTGGGGTCCCTTAAGGATCAGCTGGATAGGAAGGCTGATGGTTTTCTGAGAGGTACATGGGAGTCTGCGGCAGGTGGCTTGCGCCCGGCCGTGACCGGCGCCTGTGTTGCCCGGTCTTTGATGGTGTGGCTTCAGCAGTTGGAAGACCAGTTGCGCAATGACGCTCCTAGGAAGGATATTATCTCGTCCTTGCCCTTAATACAGGGTGCTGCTGCCTTTCTGGCTGATGCCTCGGTTGATTCTTTATGACACTATCTCTGGGGGATCCTTGGGTTCTCCCGGACGCCCCTCATCTCCTGTCCCAGGGCCCAGTCCGTCACCCCCCCGACCCGGCTCTCCATTTGACGGCTTGGCGTTTGAGCGGCGGCTGCTAGCTCGACGTGGGTTTTCCTCTTGCTTAATCGATACTCTTCTTCGCAGTAGGAAAGCGGTCACCACAACCATTTACGGTAGGGTCTGGAAGCGCTTTCTCCTTCAGTCGGGGGCTCGGGCGGAGGGCCCCCCTCCTATCCCGGCTATTCTGGAATTCCTCCAGAAGGGGTTGGAATTGGGGCTCTCCACCAGTACGCTCAAGGTGCAGGTATCAGCCTTAGGGGCTCTGTTTCATTGTAGTCTGGCGCAGAATGAATGGGTTTGCCGGTTCATTAAATCTAAGTCCAAGTCTGTACCTGTTCGGGCTCCCAGGGTTCCCCCTTGGGACCTTAATTTAGTGTTGGATGCCCTCACGGGGCCTCCGTTTGAGCCCTTGGGGGAAGTCCCTCTCAAACTGCTGTCCCTTAAGGTTTTCCTCCTCGTCGCGCTCACCTCGGCCAGGCGGGTGGGGGATCTCCAAGCCTTGTCTGTGGTTCACCCTTATACCCAGATTCTGGATGATAGGGTAGTGTTGCGGACTGATCCTTTCTACTTGCCCAAGGTTTCTACCCCTTTTCATAGGTCCCAAGAGATCGTGCTCCCTTCCCTCTGTGACCCCCCTCGGGACGAGGCGGAGGCTCGGTTACACACGTTGGATGTCCGGAGGGCCTTAGTCACGTACCTAGATAGGACTAGGGAATGGAGGAAGTCTCAGGTCCTGTTTGTCACTTTTCAGGGGCAGTCCAAGGGGCGTGGGGCTTCTAAAGCTACCTTGGCCAGATGGGTCAGGGATGCCATCGGTTTGGCGTACTCGGCTAAAGACGCCACTCCTCCTCCGGGCATCAGGGCACACTCCACTAGAGCAGTGTCTACGTCTTGGGCGGAGAGGGCGGATGCCTCTCTTGACCAGATCTGTCGGGCGGCTACTTGGTCGTCTCCTGGGACTTTCTTTCGGCACTATAGGCTGGACTTGTCCTCCGAAACTGACCTTTCCTTTGGGAGACGGGTCTTACAAGCGGTGGTCCCTCCCTAAGGTGGTTGGTCTATATAAATCTCTCATGTGGTGCTGTCATGGGCGGCAGGGAAAAATCTTAATTACTCACCGGTAATGGGATTTTTCAATAGCCCATGACAGCACCCTTAGTTCCCCCCCCTATTCACTGGTTGTGGGCACCCTTCGGGGAGTGTTAGAGTTATTGGTGGTTTCCTTGGGTGGTGGTGTGATTAATCTGTTTATTGTGTTTTGTTGGTCCTCTCTGGCTCTGAAAACCTACTGATGTGGAGGAGAGGTACCGCCTTTTTATCAGTGGGTTTCCTGTCCTGATGTGGGCGGAACCTATCTCTCATGTGGTGCTGTCATGGGCTATTGAAAATCCCATTACTGGTGAGTAATTAAGATTTTTCGCGAGTTGGGCTCTGCATGCCACCACATTGGATTTGAAATGAAACCTCTACAACAGAATTCAAGTGCAGATTGTAACGTTTAATTTGAAGGTTTGAACAAAAATATCTGATAGAAATTGTAGGAATTTTACACATTTCTTTACAAACACTCCACATTTTAGGAGGTCAAAAGTAATTGGACAAATAAACCAAACCCAAACAAAATATTTTTATTTTCAATATTTTGTTGCGAATCCTTTGGAGGCAATCACTGCCTTAAGTCTGGAACCCATGGACATCACCAAACGCTGGGTTTCCTCCTTCTTAATGCTTTGCCAGGCCTTTACAGCCGCAGCCTTCAGGTCTTGCTTGTTTGTGGGTCTTTTCGTCTTAAGTCTGGATTTGAGCAAGTGAAATGCATGCTCAATTGGGTTAAGATCTGGTGATTGACTTGGCCATTGCAGAATGTTCCACTTTTTTGCACTCATGAACTCCTGGGTAGCTTTGGCTGTATGCTTGGGGTCATTGTCCATCTGTACTATGAAGCGCCGTCCGATCAACTTTGCGGCATTTGGTTGAATCTGGCTGAAAGTATATCCCGGTACACTTCAGAATTCATCCGGCTACTCTTGTCTGCTGTTATGTCATCAATAAACACAAGTGACCCAGTGCCATTGAAAGCCATGCATGCCCATGCCATCACGTTGCCTCCACCATGTTTTACAGAGGATGTGGTGTGCCTTGGATCATGTGCCGTTCCCTTTCTTCTCCAAACTTTTTTTCTTCCCATCATTCTGGTACAGGTTGATCTTTGTCTCATCTGTCCATAGAATACTTTTCCAGAACTGAGCTGGCTTCATGAGGTGTTTTTCAGCAAATTTAACTCTGGCCTGTCTATTTTTGGAATTGATGAATGGTTTGCATCTAGATGTGAACCCTTTGTATTTACTTTCATGGGGTCTTCTCTTTACTGTTGACTTAGAGACAGATACACCTACTTCACTGAGAGTGTTCTGGACTTCAGTTGATGTTGTGAACGGGTTCTTCTTCACCAAAGAAAGTATGCGGCGATCATCCACCACTGTTGTCATCCGTGGACGCCCAGGCCTTTTTGAGTTCCCAAGCTCACCAGTCAATTCCTTTTTTCTCAGAATGTACCCGACTGTTGATTTTGCTACTCCAAGCATGTCTGCTATCTCTCTGATGGATTTTTTCTTTTTTTTTCAGCCTCAGGATGTTCTGCTTCACCTCAATTGAGAGTTCCTTAGACCGCATGTTGTCTGGTCACAGCAACAGGTTCCAAATGCAAAACCACACACCTGTAATCAACCCCAGACCTTTTAACTACTTCATTGA